>NW_017307448.1:478269-504966 GCF_000935625.1 Nanorana parkeri | reverse complement strand
GAGAGAGGGGGGGAAGAGAGAGAGAGGGGGAGGAGAGAGAGAGGGAGGAAGAGAGGACAGAGAGAGGACAAATGGCCAATCAGGGCTTTTTTGGGTGATATTGCCTTGCAAAAATGATACATTTCTTATTTGTTCAGTTAGTTTTTGTTTTTTTATGTAGATAAAGAGTATACATTTTATTCTATAATTTGCCCCTTTTAAATGACACTAAAAATTATTATTCTGGAACAAAGTAAGGCAGAATGTTTTTTTTTTTACAAATGAATTAAAAGCTTTTTTTCCTCTAATTTGTTAATGCAACTCTAAAAACAAAACAAACAAACATACCGAAATATTAAAGACTGGAAATATAGATATAACAAAAATCTGCGGGAAAATAACATTTGAAGGGTGTATGGGAAGACGGAGTTAATTAGGACAGATTAGGGTAAGGTAAAGGTAAATTCAAGGTCAAACAGGAACAAATTTTATTTAGTAAAAAAATACATTTTTGTTTTACTTGTCAGGTTGCTTTTATTGATGTATGCTAATGAGGCTAATCTCTTTGATCTGCAGGTGAATGCAACAATGTTACTTTGTATCTCTCTATCTCCCCCTCTGATCAATGTTTATAAACAATGTTACTTTGTATCTCTCTATCTCCCTCTGATCAATGTTTATAAACAATGTTACTTTGTATCTCTCTATCTCCCTCTGATCAATATCTATAAACAATGTTACTTTGTATCTCTCCATCTCCCTCTGATCAATGTCTATAAACAATGTTACTTTGTATCTCTCTATCTCCCCTCTGATCAATGTTTATAAACAATGTTACTTTGTATCTCTCTATCTCCCTCTGATCAATGTTTATAAACAATGTTACTTTGTATCTCTCTATCTCCCTCTAAACAAAAAACAAACACTAACATGTTATTTTGTTGTCTCTTAATGATAATTGTATGCATGCGGAAGGGATCAGAGATTGGCCGGGGGATGGCTAGAGTTCAATAGTGTAGTTCAGGCTGACAATGCTGCTCGGTATTTCAGTGCATTAGTATGGCACAGACCTCTGCAGAGAGACCACTGCTTCCACACAGGGAGTAAGGGGCCTTCTCTGCAGCATGGTGGCCGGGAACAGGCGTTTCTAGTCAGGCTGTGGCTGTGTGGAAGCAATGGTCTTCACTGCTTCCTTGACACCCCACTTATGTGTCAGAGCTCTCCAGTCAGCAGTGAGCATGGATTTTGCTGCTTGTAAGGCTATTAGTATGACTCAGACCTCTGCAGAGAGACCACTGCTTCCACACAGAGTGCTTCTCTGTAGCATGCTGGCAGGGGACAGATGTTTCTACTCAGGCTGTGGCTGCTTTCCAAAGAAACCCCACTGGAAGACTTTGCACGCCTTTAGCTTTGATTCACCTGGAAGGTTTTTTAGTTAAACTCAAAGTGCAGTTGTGCTTCCACGTGGCGTTCGGTCCCCTCCTGCTCATCACGTGCGTTGTGTGACAACGTTTTCCTGGCATCACTGCCCCTTAATCCCGCCCCCTCCCTCGGCTTTGCATCAATGTCCCAGTTATGGAATCCAATGTCACCAATAAGATTATAATGAAGTTTAGGAAAACACAACATTTCAGATGAGATGAGTGGGCGCCGGCATTCTACGTGTGGCGGTGAACATCTTCACGCCCGACCTCAAAGATTTGCCAGTTTGGGGGCTCGGTACCCCCAACCGGGAGTTAAAAAAGAAAACACGTGGACGTGCAATATTTCGGGACACGCGTCCATATTTTGTCACCTCGTACGAGCGGTTTCCCCAAGAACGCCGCCTGATACTCAGATGAGGAATAAATAGACTGTTCCTCCTTCGTGGAAAGACGGCCGCGGAGGCCCCGGCTCTGTGCTTGGCAGCGTGACCCGAAGAATCGCGCCAGCTGCTCCATCGTTCGGCAGCGGAGCCCGGGGTGCAGTTTGGGGGACCGATTCCAAATTCTGCGCGCCTCCTGGCATTCGTGTGACTGCATTCAGATCTCATTACTGATCTGGTACTTGGACCGCGTACGCCGCGTTCACGCTTCATAACTGAATACAAGATAATAGCCGCGTGCAGAGCTGCGTGTTCATAGTTCGGGACGGCGAGATTATTCACTGTACAGGGGAAATAATGCCAATTATGTATCAATGCGCCACTGATACCGCACCACTGATACCGCGCCACTGATACCGCGCCACTGATACCGCGCCACTGATACCGCGCCACTGATACCACACAACTGATACCGCGCCACAGATACCGCACCACTAATACCGCGCCACTGATACCGCGTCACTGATACCGCACCACTGATACCGCGCCACTGATACCACACAACTGTCAGGTGACTATTGTGAGAGTAAAAATGAATGATCAGCGCTCAACTTAGCCAAACAGAAATATGTGAGGATACAAAGTGTCCAATGTAAATATCAAACCACAGAAGAAACAAAGTATATAATAGGCTATAATGTATTCTATCTATCTATCTATCTATCTATCTCTCTCTCTCTCTCTCTCTCTCTCTCTCTCTCTCTCTCTCTCTCTCTCTCTCTCCATCCATCTATCCATCTATCCATCTACCCATCTATCTATCTACCCATCTACCCATCTATCCATCTACCCATCTACCCATCTACCTATCTATCTATCTATCTATCTATCTATCTATCTATCTATCCATCTATCCATCCATCTATCCATCTATCCATCTACCCATCTATCCATCTATCCATCTATCCATCTACCCATCTATCTATCTATCTATCTATCTATCTATCTATCTATCTATCTATCTATCTATCTCATATCTATCTATCTATCTATCTATCTATCTATCTATCTATCTATCTATCTATCTATCTATCTATCTCTGTCTGTCTGTGGTAAGTGTTGGGGTTATCACAATACGGTCTCATGCACACAGGCACAGATACAAGCCTATAGGCACACAGCGTAAAATGCTGCTGTATTTGTGGCCCCCGGGAGCCCAGGCTTCTGTGTTTTTCTGTCCATAGGATTGTATGGACAGAATGTGCTAAGGGCAGGTATATCCACACACACACACACACACATATATATACACTGTATATATTGATGTTATGCAAAGAATTATATATTCATGGACTCTTCTTCTTCTTGTCACACACAATAAGCGATATTATTAATGACATTTGTAGCTCAGACATATTGCCCAACAATTCACAGAGCGCGCTGAGCCATCAGTCTCCGCCCCTGAGGAACTCACCCGCTATTTAATTCTTATTAATAATATACGTGACAGTTTGTAATTGAATGTCCCGAGGAGCCGCAGACAGACAGATGCAGATGACAGCAGGATTGCAGTTAGGGATTTTGCTCCTGGTCACCATATCTAGCAAAGCACCAATCACACCCCTCCCCCTCTCCAAGGCCGTGATGCCGCATCTCAGTAATCATGTCGTGAACCTTTTTTTTTTTTTTGGGAGACGGACCAACGCAGATGAAATCTTGTCAGAAATATAATAACTGCGAGATTCTGATCGTCCGTCAGCTGTCAGCTACATGCATAATACATAACAGGCAGGTTTATTATTTATATAGCACAGGCATATGACAAAGAACATCGACCGGGAACACTGAGCCGCTCACATCAGTCCTTTCCCCGGAGGAGCTGACACGACCATACCAACACGGGAGGGGGGGATGGGGGGCACAATATTTAGAAGTCAGCTATCCTATGAGAAGGTTTGGCTCAGTGGCTAACATTTTTGCCTTGCAGCAATGGGGTCCTCAGGTAGAATCCCATCCAGGATGCTATCTGCATGGAGTTTGCATGTTCTCCTTGTGCCTGCATTGGTTTCCTCCCACACTTCACTGACAAGCTGGTAGGATAATTGGCCCCTGTCTATTCTGACCCTAGTATTCCTCCTCCCCTGCTGTCGACCACGGGCCCCGCCTCCTCCTCCCCTGCCGGGTCCGGCCTCTTCCAGCACCTGCTGCTGGCTCTCACTGACTCAGCAGCGGCTCTAGAGACGAACGCGCCACTGCGCAGATTACGGTCAACGATCTGAACAGCGGCGCATTCTTCTCCAAAGCCGCCAGCAGATGATGCCATAGCGACCCAGGCGGCCCGCACGGCATCTGGCCGGGCCCCACTGTGCCCGGGCCCCATAGGGGGCGCCTGGGTCGCTATGGCGATTGTTACGCCACTGCTAGTATGTGTACGTATGCATAAGGACTATGGATGAGCTCAGGTTTTGGCAGAACCTAGTCCAAACCTGAGCTCCTCTCAAGCTGGAAGGGAACTGGGTCCAACTGCCCAATCAGATGCATGGCCGGGAAATGATCTGCCTGCAGCTGCACATAAGGAATAGTTCTGGTGACATCATAGACCTTATATGGCCAAATGACCACATTAGGTCAGTGTCATTGACCAAATATAGCCATGTAGCCTGACAAGGTCAATGACATCATAGCATCCCACCCCCTCTGCTTTACGTGCGGAATTTCCTGGCCGCAGCTGATTGGGCAGCAGTGGAAAGAACTTCCTCCTGGCATCAGAGGAGCTCGGGTTCAGACTGGGTTCGGTCCAAACCTGGGCTCATCCCTAATAGGAACCTTTGATTGTGAACTGAACTGTGAGGGGCAACGGAGGGAAGAAAACATACATCAGAGGGAGAACATGCAAGCTACAATCAGATGGCGACCCTTCTGGGAACGGAAACCAGGAACCCGGTGCTGCGGAGCTGCTCGGCACAGAGCCACCACATTGTCTCCGGTGACAGTAGAATTGCAATCCATCGCAGGTGCTATTTTGCAAATATATGACAGCTACAGAAATCCTTCTCGCCTGTCGCTCGGCGCCCACACGAGCCTCTAGAAAATAAATGTTTTTTTTGTTGTTTTATTCCTCCATGTGATTGGATGAATGCTCATCATCCTGAACCCTGACTTAAAGCCCCCCTCCCCCCCATCCTCACCTGGGTCTGGCAGCCGGGGCTGTGTTTTCTGTATTCTTAGACGATTAATTGTAGCCATAGAAACAAAATTGGTTCTCCATTGTGCCGGCTAACGACAGCAGAGTACGGCTTTCACTCCTCTGAACCTGCGGCGAGCTTGATTGGCGGCGCTGCAGAATTATTGCTGCAAAGTATTCCGCTAAGTGTTTGTGTGTGTTTGTTTTCTTTGTTGTGCTGGGACACTGCGCTGCGGCGACGTTATTACCGCCGCCGCCTGAAATATCCGTGACTTGAGCGGGATTGAAACGCTCTTATTCCGGTGTGTGAGGTGCTATCGGTGCCGAGTGCTCCTCGTCGTCCGCCGAGGCCCATACACGTCCATTGTATGAAGGTGTAAAGATAATATTTCTATCTCAGCGGTTCTCAGACTGTCGGTCGCGACCCCGTCGGGGGTCGAATGGCGATATGCCAGGGGTCGCCTAAAACCATCAGAATTTTTTTTTTGTCTATTCTAATCTGTAAAGCTTGTAATTGCAGACATCCCAACTCTCCCGGACTCTCCGGGATTCTCCTGCTATTAGATAGCGTCTCTCCGGCCGCCCGGGTGAGAAACACTTTCTCCTGAAAAGGTTTACTCTGCTCCTCGATCGAGCAGAGAAAACCTTTCCCTGCTGTTTTTTTCTCTGACATCAGGGCCGCCAGGTGCCGTCAGTCAGAAAAAAAAAAAAAAAAACAGCATAGGAATGAATAGCTAGATTCCTATTGGCTATTTCACTTTGCAAAAGCCAATAGCAAACTAGCTATTGCACCCGCCCACTGCTGCTGTCAATCAGCAGTGGGGGACCTTAAGTTCCCCATCAGGTCCTTTTCTAGTGATTGACAGCAGCAGAGGACGGGTGCAATAGCCAGCTTGCTATTGGAAATTGCAAATTTAAATAGCCAATAGGAATCTAGCTATGCATTCCTATGCTGTTTTTTTTTTCTGACTGACGGCGCCTGGCGGCTCCGATGTCACAAAAAAAAACAAAACAAAACAGGAGCAGGGAAAGGTTTACTCTGCTGGATCGAACAGTGTAAACCCCCCATGGGAGAAAGTGTTTCTCGCCTGGGAGCCGCTATCTATTCGCTATCTAAGGCTCTGTTCACACCTAGGCGTATCGAATATGCGCGTTTGTCGCGCGTTTCGTGACGCACGTTTTTACAGCGATTCGCGGTAAGACAAACGCGCGTTTCCGAGGGCTACTTGCTGTATCCCAATGGAAACGCGCGACAAAAACACCGCAAAGAAGCTCATGTACCTTTTCAGGCGTAGGCCGTTTTGTAGCGCGTTCAGACGGGCCGAAATACGGCAAGGTGTGAACCATACCCATAGAAAACAAGGGGATTTTCACGTTTGAGCGTTTTGTAGAGCGTTGGATGGGCATTAGGGATAGTGTTGGGGGCTGATAAAGAAAGGCTTAGGATTAGACTTTAGGGTTGCCATTGGGGTTGATGAACAAAGGGTTAGTATTAGGATTGGAATTGGGGTTATTGAACAAAGGGTTAGTTAGTGTTAGGGTTAGAGTTAGTGTATTCCAGAATCCTGCTGCATACCTTACCGGGTATCCCTGTCAGCGTGGATGCTCGAAGTGACCGCGGATGGCGCCGCCAATACCGAAACTTGTTAAACATGTCACCAGCCCACCATATTGAATTGAAGAACATGTCCGTGTATTGACGCTTCATGTCAAAATAAATAGCACATTTTGTTTTGACATAAAGCGTTTATAAACAGACGTGTTCTTCACTTCAATATGGTGGGCTGGTGACAAGGGTTAGAATTAGGGTTAGGGTGAACAGAAATTATAGTGTTGGGATAGGCAAACAAAGAGTTAGGTTTAGTGTTAAGGTGAGCATTAAGTGTAGAATGAGCTGTAGGATTAGAATTGATACACAAAGCCATTTATGACCATGTCATCTCTGACATAGCGATCACATGGCTTTGTTAGACATTTGTAATTTCGCTGCAGAATAACTCTCGACAAAATTGTTCCGCTCATTTCTAGTAACAATCATATATCCGTGCCTCACTGAACATTTCTATTTATAAACAGAGCTGATAAAAGGCAGATCTCATGTACAGCAATAAAAGTAACAAGGACCTATTGACAGTCAACAACGTATCCACCGTGGTCCCGCTCCTTCTATGCAGCCAATGGCCGATGATCTATAGGATGAGTTGTGGTAACGAAAGGGTTAAAAAACAAATCTTTTCATTGTTATGCCTTTACCGGAAACATCTTTACCCTCAGCCGCAATTATCATGGCTCTGTCATCTCACCGCCTATAGGCGTACATCCGAAACCCAATGTGCTAAAACAGAGATCCCTCCCGTAGATATTGTGACTGATGAGAGACGACAGACCCGTATTAATGTTGAACCGCAACGCAAGAATGAAAGTGTGAAGGAGACGTCAGCTAAAGATGGAGAAAGCCTTCCGCAAAATGAAGTGATCTTTGCCTACTGGACCCCGAGGCACGCCTGCAGATGTTAGGAAGAACGTTCTGTGATCACACCAGTCAGTGCCGGAATAAAAGGAAAAGTTCCTTCTATAATACATTTTATGTGTCTCCGTTCCATCCCGGATCTCCCTCTCATCCCCGGGACTTTCTCTATACATTCTACGTCTTGTTTTCCTTTCATATTCAACATTTCCTCCCTCTCCCTCTGTTACTTCTGCTCTCGCTTACCCATCTCTCTCTCTCATTTCCCTCCTTCCCCTCTCTGATTACTACCCTTTTCTACGTCTCCTTTCCCACACTCTCCCCACTTCTTACTGCCCCCTTTCCCCCCTTTATTTCTCTTCTTCCTCCTCCTTCTTTCTCCCTTAAATCTCTCACACTCCCTTTTCCTCCCTCACACTCTCTCAGCCCTACTTTCTCTCTCTCTTTACCCCTGCCCCCTTTTATCTCCTTCTCCTTACCAGGAATTTACCAGCAACATACTGGTATATTTAAGGAGGAATTCTAGAGAAAATATATAATTTCAGTGTACTGCTTAACAAACATCTCTAAATTTTCCCTATAACAACAAAAATTCACTTTATGAGTTCAGTTCTATTGTTACCTCTGTTCTCTCTCTTTCCTCTCTCACCTCTTTCTCTTCTCTCTCTCCATCTGCCCTCTCTCTCACTCTCCTCTCTCATTATCTCTCTCTCTCTTTCTTTCTTTCCTCTATCGCTCTTCTTTATCTCCCCTCTCTCCTTTCTCTCCTCTCTCTCCCCTCTCATCTCTTCTCTTTCTCTCTCTACTCTTCTCTCTCCCCCTCCCTCAGCTCTCTCTCTCTCTATCTCCTCTTTTCTCCCCCCCCCTCTTTCTCTTCCCCCCCTCTCTTCTTTCTCTCCCCTCTCTCTCTTCTTTCTCTCTCTTCTCCCCCCTTCTTTCTCTCCCCTCCCTCTCTTCTCTCCCCCCTCTCTTTCCTCTCTTCCCCCTCTCTTTTCTCTCTCTCTCTCTCCCCCTTCTCCCTCTCTCTCACCTCTCTCTCTTTTTCCCCCTCTCTCTTCTCTGTCTCTCTCTTCCTCTCTCTCTCCCCTCTCTCTCCTTTCTCTCTCTCTCTCTCTCTCTCTCTTCCTCCCCCTCTTTCTCCCCCATCTCTCTCTCTCTCCTCTCTCTCTGCTCTCTCTCTCTCCCCTCTCTTCTCTCTCTCCCCTCTCTCTCCTTCTCATCTTCAGCAAGCATTGTCTTTCCTCCGCAGTGTCTATATGAGCTGCTTGTTCTGTGCCGGTCCGGTCACAATAAGTCATCTCTACAAAAACAGCTCTTACAAGGGTCGGAACCTTCATTCTTTTACCGTTCTTTTAACTCCGACGTTCTTAGAGAAATTGTTTCCCAGCCCGGCACAGAAAAGCGAATAGCAATTCCATTTTTATGTTTCATGTCACTTGTATCATTGTCTCGAGAATGTTATTTCTCCAATCATGCTGATGCTCTGCATATTATCACAGAGGCTACTTTCTCTCATCATATATATTTGTCGGGGGTTATTTAAACGGAACACACAGTCATCTTCGGGTTAGTTCCCCTCTGAATTTAGATAGAGGTAGTTTTTCGGCAGTTCTATCTTATTCGCCATTGTTATCCGTCCTTCTCGACACATTTATAACGTTTCCCGGCAGCAGGTGAATGTCAGTGAATGCAAATGTACAGGTACAAGCAAGCAAGAGCAAGAGAGGCCGGTCTTCTGCTGAAGTGAATTTTGGGCAAACTCAATGGCGTGCCATCTGAAAGCATACTATGGTGAAAAGCGATTGGGGACGGTGAATGTAACCAGGGCAGCCATCAGGGGGGTACGGCAGATACTCATGTAAGGGGCCCGGGCAGCCTGGGGCCCCACCCGGGTCCCTTACATGACTATCGGCCGGCAGTGAAGGGTGTGGAGGCGGAGGCCTGGCCCCAGCAGTGCAGGGCCCCAGCATTGCCGCTCCAGTGGCTTTGAGACAAGCAAGGGCCCCATCAGCGGACTGGCCGGAAGTGACGTCACTGGCCGGTCCGGCGGCAGAGGAGGCCATGTGTGCAGGTAAGAGGAGCTAGGAAGGAAAGTAGGGAGGGATGCAGCACTGAGCAGCCAACCTGAGACCCCTTCAGAGCCCACCATAGACAGTCTCAGATTGGCTGTGCAGCATCTATGGTGGGCTCTGCAGGGTCACTCTCAGGTGGGCCCTGCGTCCAGCGCGTCACTAAGCCCTGCGTCCAGCGGCGCGGGGGTGGGGGGGCCCGGCCTAAAGTCGTGTAAGGGGCCCTAAAATTTCTGATGGCTGCCCTGAATGTAACATACGCTGTGTTATCAACATGGACCCAAATTTTCCATCAATGAATGAGAAATTCAGATGTGGGCTGGATGGCAACAAATGTGGTGACCATGACGTGAAGTAGTGAATGGATATACAGTAGAAGTATACGTATGAAAATTGTATTGGGTCCATGAAAGGACTTTATTTGATGTGGATCTCGAGTCTTTCATTGATTTGAATGATTAACTTTATCTCACATTCATCTGGGTGCAAACCAAGGAAGCTGTGTAAATTCTGTGCTGTGGAGAAGCTTCCAGCCCCAAATCCAGAGGCCATGTCTAAATACCACCATGACTCCTAACCTAATGGAATATTCTTTGGCTTCTAGCGTCACCCTTCAGTCCTCCCCAAGTCTCCATATGGCAGTATAGAGCACAATGGCTGATGGGAGAACCTTTTCCCTGAAAGTAAAGTGGTGGATCTCAGATGACCTCTGGATGAGCAGGCACCACCTTACTGATGTAGGAGGCTCTTGAATGACTGGGTTATACAAGGACGAGGAACCAGGGATATACACCCTCCGGCCACTTTATTAGGTACACCTTACTGGTGCCGGGTTGGACCCCCCCCCTATCCTTCAGACCTGCCTTAATTATTTGTGGCACAGATTCCACAAGGTGTTGGAAACTATTCCCCAGAGATTTAGGTCCATATTGACATGATAGCATCACGGGCCCAAAGTGTGCCAATAAAATATCCCCCGCACCATTACCAGCCTGAGCCACTGATACAAGGCAGGATGGATCCACGCTTTCATGCTGTTTATGCCAAATTCTGACCCGACCATCCGAATGTCACAGCTGAAATGGAGACTTATCAGACCAGGCAACGTTCTTCCAATCTTCTATTGTCCAACCTTGGTGAGCACCTGTGAGTTGTAGCCTCAGGTTCCTGTTCTTAGCTCGGGTGTAACAAGGGGTTACTGTTGCCTTTCTATCACCTCAAACCAGTGTCAGGAACCAGATCTGAACCCAGGGCCTCTGTTGTAGCTGGCGGTGGCTCTACTTGCTGAGCCACCTTAGAACCTTGGAGAGCCCCTTGCCTAATCTCCTGTGTAATCCTAGTTTTTGCTGAACTCCTTTCTCCTCCCTTGGACTTCCTATTTTAGCCACGCCTCTGCACTTCCTGTTTGCCAGATTATTGTGCTCCTGCCAACATCTTGCTTCCAAGCTCCTCCTGTGATACAATCCGCTCATACTGCTACCCGTGTACCGACCTTTGATTGCTGATTCACTGACTATTCTCATCGCCTTCCACTTCTTACCTGATACCTTTGGCTCCTGACCTCGGCTTGTTCGCTGACTACGCTTCTGCCTGCTCCTCCACTACTACCGTCTGCTTGTGTACCGAACTCGGCCTGTTTGACTACCACTTTGCCTGCCGTTTCAGCTACTGGACTCCGAGCCTGATCCCAGATCGTGACAACCAGTCTGCCCATTCTCCTCTGACACCAACAAGGCATTTCCGTCCACACACTGGATATTTTCTCTTTTTCGGACCATTTTCTGTAAACCCGAGAGAAGGTTCTGCATGATAATCCCGATGCATCAACAGTTGCTGAAATACTCCGACCAGCCCGTCTGACGCCAACAACCGTGCCACGTTCAAAGTCACTGGAATCACCTTTCCTCCCCATTCTGAGGCTCGGTTTGGACTTCAGCAAGTCGTCTTCTCCACGTCTAGAGGTGTAAATGCATTGAGTTGCTGCCATGTGATTGGCTGATTAGCAGTTGAACAGGTGCACCTAATATAGTGGCCGGTGAATGTACATCCATATTATAACATTTGTCACACTTATCATATATAATATCTGAGGGTTATCCGAGGACGAGGGATATACATTAGAACCAATATATCTCCATGGGAACAACGGCTAGGGGATAAGATTTTCCCATCGTTCAATAATTCTCCTGGGGGACCTGGGAGCTAGCAGGGTCTGATCATGTCCTCCAATCTAGCTGATGTTTGTCAAATTCGGCATTACTCATCTCATGTCTATTACCATCAGAAAGTGGAGCTATTAACAGATACTTTTCCTCTTGTTAAGTGCAGCGAGCTCAGTAATGTGTCAGTGTGACCCTTCCAGGTATTCACTACCTCTTACAGAGATCACAGCACTCCCCCCTGACAATGCCTTCATTGGCTTTTCTCTCCAGCGGCACAGCCATAAGCACAGCGCCATCTTTGTTCAGCCATCATCCAGAGTCACCATCTACTTGCTGGACTGAGATGCCGGATCGAAGATGACACGATCGTGTAAATACCGGTGCCTGTTCACTCCCAGACTGATCACCGGGGGAGGGGAGGCTGAGGAAATGCTTCCTCCTGCCTGCATCAGACTGATCACCGGGGGAGGGGAGGCTGAGGAAATGCTTCCTCCTGCCTGCATCAGAGTGATCACCGGGGGAGGCTGAGGAAATGCTTCCTCCTGCCTGCATCAGACTGATCACTGAGGGAGGGGAGGCTGAGGAAATGCTTCCTCCTGCCTGCAGCAGACTGATCATGCATCACGGGCCCAAAGTGTGCCAATAAAATATCCCCCGCACCATTACCAGCCTGAGCCACTGATACAAGGCAGGATGGATCCACGCTTTCATGCTGTTTATGCCAAATTCTGACCCGACCATCCGAATGTCACAGCTGAAATGGAGACTTATCAGACCAGGCAACGTTCTTCCAATCTTCTATTGTCCAACCTTGGTGAGCACCTGTGAGTTGTAGCCTCAGGTTCCTGTTCTTAGCTCGGGTGTAACAAGGGGTTACTGTTGCCTTTCTATCACCTCAAACCAGTGTCAGGAACCAGATCTGAACCCAGGGCCTCTGTTGTAGCTGGCGGTGGCTCTACTTGCTGAGCCACCTTAGAACCTTGGAGAGCCCCTTGCCTAATCTCCTGTGTAATCCTAGTTTTTGCTGAACTCCTTTCTCCTCCCTTGGACTTCCTATTTTAGCCACGCCTCTGCACTTCCTGTTTGCCAGATTATTGTGCTCCTGCCAACATCTTGCTTCCAAGCTCCTCCTGTGATACAATCCGCTCATACTGCTACCCGTGTACCGACCTTTGATTGCTGATTCACTGACTATTCTCATCGCCTTCCACTTCTTACCTGATACCTTTGGCTCCTGACCTCGGCTTGTTCGCTGACTACGCTTCTGCCTGCTCCTCCACTACTACCGTCTGCTTGTGTACCGAACTCGGCCTGTTTGACTACCACTTTGCCTGCCGTTTCAGCTACTGGACTCCGAGCCTGATCCCAGATCGTGACAACCAGTCTGCCCATTCTCCTCTGACACCAACAAGGCATTTCCGTCCACACACTGGATATTTTCTCTTTTTCGGACCATTTTCTGTAAACCCGAGAGAAGGTTCTGCATGATAATCCCGATGCATCAACAGTTGCTGAAATACTCCGACCAGCCCGTCTGACGCCAACAACCGTGCCACGTTCAAAGTCACTGGAATCACCTTTCCTCCCCATTCTGAGGCTCGGTTTGGACTTCAGCAAGTCGTCTTCTCCACGTCTAGAGGTGTAAATGCATTGAGTTGCTGCCATGTGATTGGCTGATTAGCAGTTGAACAGGTGCACCTAATATAGTGGCCGGTGAATGTACATCCATATTATAACATTTGTCACACTTATCATATATAATATCTGAGGGTTATCCGAGGACGAGGGATATACATTAGAACCAATATATCTCCATGGGAACAACGGCTAGGGGATAAGATTTTCCCATCGTTCAATAATTCTCCTGGGGGACCTGGGAGCTAGCAGGGTCTGATCATGTCCTCCAATCTAGCTGATGTTTGTCAAATTCGGCATTACTCATCTCATGTCTATTACCATCAGAAAGTGGAGCTATTAACAGATACTTTTCCTCTTGTTAAGTGCAGCGAGCTCAGTAATGTGTCAGTGTGACCCTTCCAGGTATTCACTACCTCTTACAGAGATCACAGCACTCCCCCCTGACAATGCCTTCATTGGCTTTTCTCTCCAGCGGCACAGCCATAAGCACAGCGCCATCTTTGTTCAGCCATCATCCAGAGTCACCATCTACTTGCTGGACTGAGATGCCGGATCGAAGATGACACGATCGTGTAAATACCGGTGCCTGTTCACTCCCAGACTGATCACCGGGGGAGGGGAGGCTGAGGAAATGCTTCCTCCTGCCTGCATCAGACTGATCACTGAGGGAGGGGAGGCTGAGGAAATGCTTCCTCCTGCCTGCATCAGACTGATCACTGAGGGAGGGGAGGCTGAGGAAATGCTTCCTCCTGCCTGCAGCAGACTGATCACTGGGGGAGGGGAGGCTGAGGAAATGCTTCCTCCTGCCTGCATCAGACTGATCACTGGGGGAGGGGAGGCTGAGGAAATGTGTCCTCCTGCCTGCATCAGACTGATCACTGGGGGAGGGGAGCCTGAGGAAATGCTTCCTTCTGCCTGCAGCAGACTGATCACTGGGGGGAGGGGAGACTGAGGAAATGCTTCCTCCTGCCTGCATCAGTCTGATCACTGGGGGAGGGGAGGCTGAGGAAATGCTTCCTAATGCCTGCATCAGACTGATCACTGGGGGAGGGGAGACTGAGGAAATGCTTTCTCCTGCATGCAGTAGACTGATGACATCATCTCAGAGTAGGCAATGTCACCTGACTGGACAATAGGGATCACATTTAATGATAAAAGGTGAAGCATTAAAAAACAAATTGAATTGTTGTTGGAAATTGTGGCATTTAGGTGAAGATACCGAGAGGTCCACTGTAGGACATTTGCTCAGTTCTCCCGATCCAGTCATGAATCAGCTCGTTCATCTGATGTGGCAGCTGCCTTTGAGATCCGCGCGCGCCTTCCTCCTCCGCCATCCCCGAGCTTCCTTCTCCAAAGAAAGAAAACCCGTCTGACATTCAGCAATGGCCCCGGCCCGTCTCTGGTGGGCCCCGTGATTGCGGCGGACAGCCGTACGATCAGACCCAGTCCATCTGTCTCGGCTCTTTATTGTCCCCGAGTAACGAGTTCTTCGCATCGCACGGAGTCCCCCGTGCTTTTGTTCTCTCCACAATTATCGTGTCACTCCAATTACACCAGAAAAAAAAAAACAGAACTCATTTAATCAGAGAGCCGTGCCCGGGACGCCGTCCGCGCCATCGGGGACCTCGGGGGATGATTCTACGGCACGTCAGAGCAAACAATCCGCCTGTGTAACCGTGAAGGAATATGACTTCCTGCGACCGCAGGAGGAAAGACCCCGAGGCCGGCACACCTCAATGCCCATCAGACCCGAGGAGTCTTCCGGGAAAATGTTAATTTGACTAATTTTTATAGCGTAATACTTAAGAACGGATCCAATGACCAAGAATCCGGGAGTGAAGGAGAAAGATCCGAGGAACCAATCAGCTCTTGTATGACCTTGGTCTACATTAAATCCCGCCCACAGCAGTTATCTGTGCTGGACACATAGGGGTGTATTTATAATACTTTCGCTCGCAGAGCTGTTTGCTCTGTGAATGTCTTAGGAGGTTATTCACACAAGGCAGCCGAGTGAATAACTGTGCCGAAGTGAAGTGAGCCGAACGCTGTTCGGCTAGTCACTTCTGGCTTGTACGGCTGATTTCGGTGCCTTCGGTCAGCCGAACAAGCTCTGCCTGTTCAGCTGAGCCGAAGTGCAGAAGGAGTTCGACTCGGCCGATCCAACATCTGGATCGGCTGAGCCGAAGCTCCGGCAGCTCACTCGCTGCCGTTCGCCCCTATTCTCATATATTCCCATAGGGGCCGAACGGCGGCGAGTGATTAGCCAAATGCCGCTGAGCTGCATCCGGCTCGACTATTCTGCTCGCTACCTCCGAGGTAAAGAGCGGAATAGAAAATCAGTGAAATTAGTAAAAAGAAAAGAAAAAAACAAAAGTTGAAAAACAATTTTTAAAATGTAAGAAAAAAAGGAAAATTATATAAAAAAAATTAATTAGTTTAAAGAAAAGAAGAAAAAAAAGAAGAAGAAAAGAAAAATAAATTTAAAAAACAAAAGAAAAACAATTGGGTGGAGCTAGCAGTGACAGCTAGCTCCGCCCAACTGTTACCTATTGGTCGGCACCTGCCAGAGTCTTCCAGAAGGACCTGGCCAATGAATAACAACTGGGTGGAGCCGGCAGTGATGTTGAAGAGGGACAGTCACGGCCGGCTCCGCCCTGTGTCACCCCGCCGAGACGTCACTGCGCATGACGTCACCACGATCGTGCGCGATAGCGTCATCGCGCTGCAGTATTCTGGAGCCTTGCTCTCTGTGTGGGAGCAGTGGTATCTCTGCAGAGAAGGAGCATTGCTCTCTGTGTGGGAGCAGTGGTCTCTCTGCAGAGAAGGAGCATTGCTCTCTGTGTGGGAGCAGTGGTCTCTCTGCAGAGAAGGAGCCTTGCTCTCTGTGTGGGAGCAGTGGTATCTCTGCAGAGAAGGAGCATTGCTCTCTGTGTGGGAGCAGTGGTCTGTCTCCCTGCTGAGTCAGAGTTTAAAAGTCCAACGACCAAACCTCATACTCCCTGCTGATTGGACAGTTCTAGCTCTTCAAAAGCCTGCCCCCTGCCAGCATGCTGCAAAGAAGAACCCTTGTTGTCTATGTGGAAGCAGTGGTCTCTCTTCAGCAGTCCGGCAAACCCCCTGCTTAGTCAGAGTTAACAGTGTCCAACCACCAAACCTCATACTCCTTGCTGATTGGACAGTTCTAGCTCTACAAAAGCCTGTCCCCTGCCAGCATGCTGTGGAGGACTCTTACTCTTTGTGTGTAAACAGTGATCTCTTTGCAGAAGTCCAACAAATCCACAGCTGAGTCAGAGATAAAACTGTTCAACCACCAAACCTCATTCTCCCTGCTGATTGGACAGTTCTAGCTCTAGAGAAGCCTGTCCCCTGCCAGCACGCTTCAGAGAATGACCCTTGTTGTCTATATGGAAGCAGTGGTGTCTCTGCAGCGATTCAACAAACCCCCTACTGAATCAGAGTTAAAACTGTCCAACCTCCATTCCTCATGCTCCCTGCTGATTGGAAAGTTCTAGCTCTCCAAAAGCCTGTCCCCTGCCAGCATGCTGCAAAGAAGGACCCTTGTTGTCTGTGTAAGCAGTGGTCTCTCTACAGCAGTCCGGCAATCCCCCTGCTGAGTCAGAGTAGAAAAGTCTGTCCGCTGCCAGCATGCTGCAGAGAAGGAGCCTTGCTCTCTGTGTCAAAGCAGTGGTCTCTCTACAGCAGTCCGGCAATCCCCCTGCTGAGTCAGAGTAGAAAAGTCTGTCCGCTGCCAGCATGCTGCAGAGAAGGAGCCTTGCTCTCTGTGTCAAAGCAGTGGTCTCTCTACAGCAGTCCGGCAAACCCCCTGCTGAGTCAGAGTTAACACTGTCCAACCATAAACCTCATTGTCCCTGCTGATTGGACAGTTCTAGCTCTAGAGAAGCCTGTTCCCTGCCAGTATGACTGCAGAAAAGGACCCTTGTTGTCTGTGTGGAAGCAGTGGCATCTCTGCAGAGGTCTGACATTATCCTTCCGTATAAGCTCTGAGATCAGCTGACAGCCTAAATGGGCGGGGATGCTGCTGCAACTAGGGTAATGCCTGAGGGGTGGGGGGAGGGGGAGGGCTGTCTAAAGACACAGTCACTTTGCCCCCGAAATACTAAAAGGTGTGAATTTTTTGCTCACTCTGAAATAAATGAGAGCAAAGCATAAAAAGGTTGGTAATTATCAACGCGCACGCTCTGTGAAAATTCTTATTTGCATTTTTTTGTCTCCATGCCCCGCCCCCTTCCATAACAGGAATAGCAGGAAGCTGATTTCTTATTTGCATTATTTCCCCCCATGCCCCACCCCCTTCCATAGCAGGAATAGCAGGAAGCTGATTTCTTATTTGCATCTTATTTGCATTATTTTCCCCATGCCCCGCCCCTTCCATAGCACAACTAGCAGGAAGACGATTACTTATTTGCATCTTATTTGCATTATTTTCCCCCCCATGCCCCGCCCGCTTTCATAGCAGGAAGCTGATTTCATATTTGCATCTTATTTGCATTATTTCCCCCCATGCCCCGCCCGCTTTCATAGCAGGAAGCTGATTTCTTATTTGCATTTTATTTGCATTATTTTCCCCTATGCCCCGCCCCCTTCCATAGCAGGAAACTGATTTCATATTTGCATCTTATTTGCATTTTTTTCCCCTATGCCCCGCCCCCTTTCATAGCAGGAATAGCAGGAACAGTTTCAGGTTCTTATGGTACCGATATATGAAACACATTTGATACATGGTAAAGGAATGCGCGGCTGGGTTCGGTGTTTTTCCTTCGCCCGCCCGCGGTTCAGAGTTAATGCTTTGCTGGTCTTCGTAGCCCCCACGACGCGTTGCATCTGCCGTGACGGTGGCTGAAAATGCCAAAGAACAATAACATATTTGGAGGTTAAACGCGGCGGCGACCTCCCTCGCCGTTTCCCATTTTCATTTCTGATCGTTCAGCAAATTGAAAAGGATCCTAAAACCTCTTAACGTGTACGTTTTGTGGCTCCGGAGAAATTAGGTTGATAAGCAGCCACTTAATGGGGATTATCCGAAGGCAGATGATAATCGCGTCTCCGTAATAGCCTCTCCGGAGAAATACCCGAGGACGGCGGAGGATTCTGGGTTACGGCCGGCTCTCCGATGACTTAATAGAGGCCGCGTACAAGCAGAGGTCACGGCTGAGGTCGGCCCGGCGATTCGCGCACGTGCTAGCGATGTGCTTTCTATTAACCTTCCCGGGGTCTTGTTGCGCGCGAGGCAATGAGCGCTGACACTGACCAACGGCACGGCTAAAACCCTGTCAGTTTTGGCCCACTCAGCGCTGTGTCACACGAGGGGTAGGGCCGGGTGGCAGGCCTCGCAAAGAATCCTGGGCGCGCTGCCACCGCTTCACAAGAGACAAAGATGAATCTATCTACTCGCGCAGCCCTTAATGACTGCAGAAACCGAGGCTGTAATTCATTGCATACGTAAGTGGACTGTATCAGCATGCTAAAGGCGGCAGGCCCGGGAGGAGGGTGCAGCATCCAAATGGCCCCTGCGGTGGGAAGGAGTTAACAGGCCAGTTCCTGTTGGCGCTCAGGGGCCAACCTCATCCCTGCCGCTAGGAAATATGGAATGAGCCGCTCTGAATAAGCAACAGAGGGCAATGTAAAAGGCGGTGAGATATTGGGATATCTGTGTGCTCGGATACGGGCCGCCAGTCTAAATTGTACTGCTCAAGAAGAGAGCTGCAGTCCAGCAGAAAAGAAGAACATGGTTTTAAAGGGTCAGTCCACCCAAAACTGAGAGAGACTTAAACATCCCAACTCCAGGTGCCAGCTTCCCCATCCCCCTTCACAGCGTCCCCCGGAGACTACCTTCTCCCCAGGACTTTTTTTTATACATACCCTTTCCAGGTGTCTATAGGCAGGTCACATGACATGGTGGGTTTCTTTCTCTTTACCTAATCTCTGGGTCCTCTATTCTCTGGGTGCTTTTCCTCAATTTTCCGTGCCCTCATCCTCTACTCTCTGAGTCTTCTTTCTCTTGACCTATTTTCTAGGTTATTTTCCTCTATTCTCTGGCTCCTCTTCCTCTATTCTCCGACTCCTCTTCCACTTCACCTATTCTCTGGGTCCTCTTTCTCTTCACCTATTCTTTGGGATCGCTTTATCTTCAATCACCCGTTGTCTGTTACTCCTTCCTCTACTCTCTGGGCCCTCTTCTTCTTTATCAATAGTCAAAGGTCATCTCCTATTTTGTGGGCCCTCTTCTGCTTCGCCTATTCTTTGGTTCCTGTTCCTCTATGCATATTATTTGGGTCATCTTCATATTACCATATTCCCTGGATCCTTTTCCTCTTCCCCTATTCTCTGGATCCTCTTAATCTTTGCCTATACTCCTCACTGATTCTCTGGTCTTCCTTTTTTTCTCTGGTCCCTATTTCTCTATTCCGCTGGGTCCTCTTCCTCTATTCTGTGGGTCTTCTGTCTCTATCTATTCTCTGGCTCCTCTTCCTCTTTCTCTATTCTCTGGATCCTCTTCCTCTATTCCCTGGGTCCTCTTCCTCTATTCTCTGGGTCCTCTTCCTCTATTCTCTGGTCCCTCTTCCTCTATTCTCTGGGTTCTCTTCCTCTATTCTCTGGATCCTCTTCCTCTATTCTCTGGATCCTCTTCCTCTATTGCCTGGGTCCTCTTCCTCTATTCTCTGGTCCCTCTTCCTCTATTCTCTGGGTTCTCTTCCTCTATTCTCTGGATCCTCTTGTCCCTCTTCCTCTATTCTCCGGCTCCTCTTCCTCTATTCTCTGGCTCCTCTTCCTCTATTCTCTGGTCCCTCTTCCTCTATTCTCTGGCTCCTCTTCCTCTATTCTCGGGCTCCTCTTCCTCTATTCTCTGGTCCCTCTTCCTCTATTCTCTGGCTCCTATTCCTCTATTCTCTGGCTCCTCTTCCTCTATTCTCAAGGCCTCCTTATCTTCCTCTATTCTCTGGTCCCTCTTCCTCTATTCCCTAGGATCCCCTTCCTCTATTCCCTGGGTCCTCTTCCTCTATTCTCTGGCTCCACTTCCTCTATTCTCCGGCTCCTCTTCCTCTATTCCCTGGGTTCACTTCCTCTATTTCCTGGGTCCTCTTCCTCTATTCTCTGGATCCTCTTCCTCTATTCTCTGGATCCTCTTCCTCTATTATCTGGCTCCTCTTCCTCTATTCTCTGGTCCCTCTTCCTCTATTCTCTGGCTCCTCTTCCTCTATTCTCTGGCTCCTCTTCCTCTATTCTCTGGCTCCTCTTCCTCTATTCTCTGGCTCCTCTTCCTCTATTCTCTGGCTCCTCTTCCTCTATTCTCTGGCTCCTCTTCCTCTATTCTCTGGCTCCTCTTCCTCTATTCTCTGGTCCCTCTTCCTCTATTCTCTGGCTCCTCTTCCTCTATTCTCTGGCTCCTCTTCCTCTATTCTCTGGATCCTCTTCCTCTATTCTCTGGATCCTCTTCCTCTATTCCCTAGGATCCCCTTCCTCTATTCTCTGGGTCCTCTTCCTCTATTCTCTGGGTCCTCTTCCTCTATTCTCTGGATCCTCTTCCTCTATTGCCTGGGTCCTCTTCCTCTATTCTCTGGATCCTCTTCCTCTATTCTCTGGTTCCTCTTCCTCTATTCTCTGGGTCCTCTTCCTCTATTCTCTGGATCCTCTTCCTCTATTCCCTAGGATCCCCTTCCTCTATTCTCTGGGTCCTCTTCCTCTATTCTCTGGGTCCTCTTCCTCTATTCTCTGGATCCTCTTCCTCTATTGCCTGGGTCCTCTTCCTCTATTCTCTGGATCCTCTTCCTCTATTCTCTGGTCCCTCTTCCTCTATTCTCTGGATCCTCTTCCTCTATTCTCTGGATCCTCTTCCTCTATTCCCTAGGATCCCCTTCCTCTATTCTCTGGGTCCTCTTCCTCTATTCTCTGGGTCCTCTTCCTCTATTCTCTGGATCCTCTTCCTCTATTGCCTGGGTCCTCTTCCTCTATTCTCTGGTCCCTCTTCCTCTATTCTCTGGATCCTCTTCCTCTATTCTCTGGGACCTCTTTTTCTTCACCTATTCTCTTGGTCAACGATACACATTGCAAACTTGTACCTGCATCTACTCTCTGGATACTGAGATAGGCCATGCCACATGCTGACCGTGATTTATGATCTGATGTTTTAACATTCACAATCACCTGATAATTCCAAGTGTTGTTATAAGAAACATTGTATCCCCAGCACTCCATTAATCATGGTAGGTGACTCACCAAAGACAAAACATGCTACACTAAACCTCAAGACATTGTCGGGGATATCTGCAATTTTACAAGTTCTGCACAGGGATTTTTTTTCTCCTTTCCATATTTCTAAGGTTTTTATTGCCATCAGGACAGGAAGTAATGGGAAATCTCCCCAACGGGGACACAAAGAAGAACACATATTTTGTAGAAAGGAGGGGATCAGAACTTCCAACAATGCTTTCAAAACTCTCTGTAGCTTTCTGTTCCCCCATTTCCTGTACAGGTGTTACAGGGACAGGAAGTGAGGAAAAATCTCCCCAATGGGGTCATAGATGGAAATAAAAACCTGACATAAAATGTAACTTTTCATCACTCTAAACTAAAATAAAATATTGCCTGGCGTTAGGCTTCGAGCAATATTTAATACTAACCGTGAGCTCCGTGAAAAAACGAACATCTCATTACAGACTCTGTTGAGACTTTTTTTTCCCGCGGAATAACAGGATTTTGTTGTGTTTGTGCTGACGCGCCTCCCGTTACTAGCAGGCATTTCAGGTTCAGAGCCAAGGTCACCTGCGAAACGAAAATGTATTTCAGGATTAGCTTAACAGTGCGCACGGGGGAGTACAAGTACGGCGAGGAGGATTATACCGCCTGAGTCATGTGACCAGTCCATTGGCTGGCAAGATCCCTGCTTGGCATGCAAAGCAACCAAAACACGATTCTCACTATTTCGAGAAGTGGAACATGTGGGCATACTCCAGTGAGAAATCATAAGGCCCCATTCACACTTGGCGATTCGCAAATCGCGCGTTTGTCGCGCGATTTGCATTTTGCGCGATACCGCAAATGCTTGCATCAAAAACTATTGAATCGTGGCAAAATCCGCTCCAAAAAGGGTCCTGCTGTAGCAACACACGACCCACGACAGCAGGACCCTTTGCCCGATTGCAAAGCATTGAAGAGCGATATCGCGCGGTAAATAGGCGCGATATCGCGGGAATTACCGCGCAATAAATCGCTCAATGTGAACGGGGCCTAAGACTGGAGCAGAAATGAAAGCTTGTCCAGAGCATCCGGAATCCTTATCTCAATGGGGTGATGTGACCGAGGCCATAGGCAAGAGTGAGTTCTCTACACTAGGCGGTTGCTAGAATGTCATTATTGCAACATTGTTGCAATTTTTTACACTTGTACTTGTTTGCTGTTCCTTATTTTGAATACTGTATATCATTTCATGTATAGATGTGCACATGCTCCATCTAGGGCAGGGGTGTCAAACTCAAATACACAGTGGGCCAAAATTTAAAAAATGCTCCAAGTCGAGGGCCGGGCTGGTTCAGTGTTTGTTGAAATAGTACAGAGCATTTACAACAAAGGTTTTTCCATCTGGTGCCCGCTTCTGTGGATTCTTCCCCTGCTTTCTCTCCTCATTGCGCGGGCCCCATAAGCTCTTCATTCCTGCTCTGAGGTCTGGCAAGGCAGGGACAGCCGCGGGCCTTTTCTACAGAAGCCGCAGGGCACTTCCAGCTTTAAAGATGGCCGCCACACAGTCGTTGATCGCCGGCCATCTTTATGACACAGGAATTATGGGCCAGGCCCGCTCCCCCACGCGGGGGGACGCCAATCCTGGGGACACTTGGAGCTTTCGGTAGTACACCGGCCTTTGGGGATACAATCTGTGTCGGCTGCCTGGCGCCCTTGTTGCCATGGCACCCTGTGCGGCCGCACACCCCAAAGGCCGGCCCTGGCTGTATGAGTGATTGATATCGCCGCATACAATCCTGAATAGGATTGGAATCGAGCGGCAGACTAATTTAGCGGGGGGGCACATGGGAGGGCAAGGAATAACCTAGGGGGTGGGCAATTGCCCCTCTGTAGCGACGCCTATGCGCACTAGCAATGCATTGTGGGACTTGCACTTGCAGTTCTAATAGTGTGGGCAATATACCGGCGGGCCAGATCTAATAATGATGAAATATTATCATGCGGGCCAAAGATAATTCCATCGCGGGCCGGTCCTGAGTTTGACACATATGATCTGGTGGATATCTCTCTAGCAGGAACCTCAATAGCCTCCACGTCTGAAGCCCAACTTTGGCCAATTCGTTTCTAGTCTTGGAGTCAGATTTTTACTTCGGTCTTTGATGCCGTCACTTCCTCTGTACTAAAAATCTAGATTTTTTTCAATTCCATTTCTGCCAATTAGAAGATTACAAAACGCCGCAGTGACTCACATTGGTCAGTGATCACCTGGAATGAAAATGAATCAAAAGTGCCAAACGTTGACCAACAAATGAAGGATAATTGCAGGCGAGGATTACTAGGGGTGCTGCCCCACTTCAGCCTGGAAAGCTGCAACACTATGGGAGAAACAAAAGAGAAGGGCGCCCACCCTAGTGTACAGGATGACATCTGAAACAAGCTGCACAGAAAACTGTGTAACAGCACAGGACTCCTTTACGATGACGCGTTTCCGAGGCCACGCCCCCTTCGTAAGATCTTGTCGTCTTCCTCACTCTCACAGCAATATATAGGAATGTGTAATGTTGTAAAGCCAATACTCACTGCTAACCGATGTGCTGGTCCGCCTCTCAGGGCGGCGTCACGTTTAACAAGGCTTAAATGACAGCTCTTCTTCCAGCAACCTCTTCTAGAGGTTTCTGTGCAGCTTGTTTCAGATGTCATCCAGGCTTACCTATTACACTTTTATCTTGATTCACTTTTGTGAGTATGTTTTTATGGTTACTTCAATATATATTAATAAAAAGTATCTACACTAGGGTGGGCGCCCTTCTCTTTTGTTTTCTCCCATAGTGGTCACCTGGAGTTTCAATGTTTCAGCTTCAGGCATGCTAGAAGGACAGGTGCCCTTTTGCAGCGCCACGCGACTCAAACCACACGCCGCAGATTCACTGCGGTGACTTGAGTGCCGTCGGCGGTCAGTCAAACGCCAAGAGAGGAAAAAAAACCCGCGTCCCGCCATCTCCCTCTTCTCTTAAATAGAAATGATCATTCTTTTTTTTTCCGATTTAAATTCCCATTTTGTCATTTACGGGTCGCCGTGTTAAGTGGAAAAAGGTTCCCCGCGCCACAAATGCCAGCGCCGGAGATGTTGCTAAAAATGTGACGTGTCACTCGTTTAATGAACGGCCTACTGATGAGGCATTAATTCAGATAAGCCGAAGGGGGAGGTCAGCAGAGGTCGCGCATTTTTCCGCTGCGTCCGTACATAAAATTAAGTGTATTTTGCCAAAACGCTGGCAGGGGAAGCGATAGATGGGCGCGCATTAAAAAGAGAGAGAGAGAGGCGCGGCGAAACACTCGGAGAGAGGCCGAAAGAGCATATTTCCCTGATCTGAGATGGACTTGTAGGGAAGGACGATCGGATATATATATAAACAACGCTACAAAGAAGAGGTGTGATGTTTTTTTTTCTTCTCCCCGCTGAGTGCACTAAAGGATTTTAAAATGTCGCCGGTAAAGAGGAGCCTTTTGATGTAAGCTCTTAATGGTTCGCAGTTAGAGAGGGAAAATAACGAAAATGGGCTGAAAAAAAAAATCCATTGTAGTCTTACAAGGCCCGTTATTACGCCAGCAAACAAAGCCGGCGCCGAGAAGAGCGCCCATTTTGGAAGATGAAACCAAATGAACAAAACAGCCAGGAAAATAGCCGCCTAAAATAGAGAAAAAAGGGAAGAGAATAATGCGGCCCCTCCACAAACGTGAGCTTCTGGAAGATTTAAAGGGCAGCTCCAGCTAAGAGGCTCAATGCACATATAAAATACATACAAATGGCTACAATGTATGAAGAGTATTTTTTTAGTAACATTTTTGTGATTTGCAAACGGTGGTTTACCATTTTTGTACCCCCCCCCCCCTTCCCCATCGCCATCCCAGGATGACTGAACTGGTTGCATTGCTGGTTTTGTGCCACTGCTCCACCCCCTTCCCGAGAGTGGTTGTTTTATTCTCTGAGTGACCATATCTGTTGGGGTGAACTGGTGAAAGGACCCTTTGCAGTCCTTAGCATGTCACTGGTGACTTGTGGAGCTCATGTGATGTTGGCGAAAGAAGTACTAGAAGGAAACCAAAACAGAAGCTCTGTACTCTTTTTTTCGCCTTTACTTAGAGGGGGTTTTGGTTCTTTGGTTATCTTTTTAGGGTAGTTTAGATTGGTCCATGTCCAGGAGAGTTATAAAGAGCCTCCATGACCCTCACAAGCCATCTAAAGCCCATTTCAGCCTTAAAATCCACCAACATGATCAGGGCCGGATTTACACTCTCTGCTGCCCCAAGGCCAGGTTCTTCAATGCGCCCCCCTACCTGCTTTTTATGGAGAATGGCGGACCTGCAGGCTGCATACAAGTGATCTCGGCTTCCCCGCTGTATATTTAGTTCTGCTTGGCGAAAGCCGGGCTAAATGTAGAAAACAACTACCCGCCCGGCGCCCAGAACTGTATGTTCCGGGCATTGGGAGATAGGAATTCCCCACCCCTGCTGCCCCTCTACTCCCTGCTGCCCCTCTACTCCCTGCTGCCCCAAGGCCAGGCCTTGGTTGGCCTTGTGAGAAATCCGGTCCTGAACGTGACTGCACCTTCCCCATTGACTTCAGTACATTTAGCCAAAATTGAGATTTTTAACAGGAATTTCAGATAAAGCGAATTTTCGCTCATCTCTTTACGCAAGGGGCTCCCTCCCCATGATGGCACACAGCAGCACATTGTCATATAGTGAGCCATGTCATCCTAATGACACCATTGCTTGGGTTATGTTCGGTTCTTAGAACTAAGCGTCACCCGAAGAACGGCATCGTTGTCACAATTAGGATTAACAGGGGGTGTCTCTAGCCTTTTCTGCTGCTTGAGGTGGGGGGAAAAGGGGGAGGGGTGCTGGTGATGCATGCAATCAGTAGGGGATGTTGGTGGAGAGTGATGCCACTAACAGCTAAGATCCAGGCGGGGAGATGTGTAAGGGTTCTGCATCTCCCTGCCCAGCTCTTAGCAATCTGGGACACACTGGCTGGCATCCTGTCCAGCTCCTGGCAACCAGTCACATCTCTGGATGCCAGGAGCTTGGCGTGACCCCTGCAAGAGCATCCCAGGTTGCTAAAAGCTGGGTGGGGACAGGGCCATCTTTAATACTGATTGGACCCTGGGCAAACATTTTCTTGCGCCCCCCACCCC
>NW_017307448.1:473758-478231 GCF_000935625.1 Nanorana parkeri | reverse complement strand
AGCCACCCCCTCCAGCACACACAGCAACCCAGCTCTTCTCTCCGTGTCACCCGCTCTGCGAGCATCTAGCGCTCTGCTGTCAGTGAGATGCAGGGCCAGTGGTAGGAGTTTTGCAGCACAGGACCTGCTCAAGGGGCAGCTGCTTTGGGCCCCCACAACAATGACTGGGCCCTGGGCAGCTGCCCCTTTTGCCCTGTGTTATAGACGGCCCTGGGTGGGGAGATGAAAAGCCTTTACACATCTCCTCGCCTGGATCTCAGCAACCTGGGACGCTCTGACCAGAAAGGAGGCAGCAGGCACACTGCAAACATTGTGTGGCAGAGCGGCCCCCAACATGACCCAAAGACATGCCCACTAAGGCAACAGCCCCAGGCTGCCTCATTAAATGGATGACCCTGGGCATTAAGGCCACGCATAGCTCTCAATTATATACTTGCTACATTGCTTCGATGTGTTGCAGAGAGGTCTGTCGCGGAAGATGACAAGGCTGGAAGTCAAATGGCCCAATAGAGGCCAATTATAGGTGTATTTGCAGGAAGAAAAGGCATCAGGTTGTGATTCAGCTTCATGGTGAATATTAATGAGCAGATCTTTAAAGGGATTGTTTACGGGTTTTGTACATACAGTATATTCTATAATTACTTATTATGGTCAAGATCCGAACAAAAAATGGTTCAGGCAACCAATTAGCCTTTGATTCACCCAGCAAATGCCATTCCGGTCTCCTGTATTGCTCTCTCCATCTATCTTCTGTCTAAGAAAAACATTTTTTTTTAAATAAGTTCTAAAAGATCAAGTGAAAATGTAGCGGAGGAGTCGGGGCATTGACTACTCTCTTGTCAGAAGCCACAGGTTTCAAGGAGAGACAGCACATCTGAATGGGAGCTACATTTGCTGCGCTATCTTTAGCCGGCCCAACTAAGGAAGACTGTGATAAGGAAATCAGCAACTTTAACTCACAGTGGAAGTTTTGAATGTATGTTTAGAGGAGAAGAGTTACAAAGTAAAACTTAAAAGGAGAACTGTGGGGTTAAGGCTTTTCCCCATAGTTCTCCTTAGGGTAACGGGAGGGCACAAACTAGCGTCCTCCCGTCACCCTAAGCTCAGTATATAGGGAGCTACAGCTCGCGTTATACTGAGACGCCGCAGCCGGAGCGGATCCCGACAATGTCTGGATCCGCCCAGCTGGGTGAGTGACAGCTGGCTCTGCCTATCTAGGGGCAGAACCAGCTGTACCCACCCCTTCCCCGTCCGTTCCGCCAGTCAGCGGTGGAAGAGCGGGGAAGGGGGGAATCCAGCCCCTCCCCTGTCACGGCAGAGAGCCGTGACAGGATCAAGAGGTGAGCGAACGCCGGTATGTGTTCCCTCACTTCCCGATCTACTGAGCCGACCTGTGACAGTCTCATTGTCACAGGTTGGCTAGAACTATGAGGTGAGTGAAAAGCACCCCTCCCCCCCTCATAGCTCTCCTTTAAAATGAGAAAGAAGAGAAATGAACTCATGCAGAGATACTCACACATTGCCGGTGTACCAAGGGATCAAGTGGGAGTCTTTTCCGCTCCGATCCTGGACAGTTGCCATGTAGGACCGTCCCAGACATAAACATTGTACTTATTAAATCATTCACTGAAGATTAATAATAAGAGATATACATTCCTGTTATCTTGCAACACCTTATATGTTTGACCGACCTTCAGAATCCCAAACACTAGACATGTGCACTGTTTAGTTTCGTTTCGTTTTAAATTTGGATTTGTGTTTTGGATTAGGGTGTGAAAGTCAATTCGGATTCGGAATTCGGATTCGGACGAAATTCGGTAGCGGTAGTTCGAAAGTTCGTTTCGTTTTCGGTTCTTATTCGTTTCTTATTCGTATCGTTCGTTCGTTTGCAGCAAAGTGACATTTGAGGGGGAAAAAATGTTTTTCTCCTTCTTGTGAGCGAACGCCGGTATGTGTTCCCTCACTTCCCGATCTACTGAGCCGACCTGTGACAGTCTCATTGTCACAGGTTGGCTAGAACTATGAGGTGAGTGAAAAGCACCCCTCCCCCCCTCATAGCTCTCCTTTAAAATGAGAAAGAAGAGAAATGAACTCATGCAGAGATACTCACACATTGCCGGTGTACCAAGGGATCAAGTGGGAGTCTTTTCCGCTCCGATCCTGGACAGTTGCCATGTAGGACCGTCCCAGACATAAACATTGTACTTATTAAATCATTCACTGAAGATTAATAATAAGAGATATACATTCCTGTTATCTTGCAACACCTTATATGTTTGACCGACCTTCAGAATCCCAAACACTAGACATGTGCACTGTTTAGTTTCGTTTCGTTTTAAATTTGGATTTGTGTTTTGGATTAGGGTGTGAAAGTCAATTCGGATTCGGAATTCGGATTCGGACGAAATTCGGTAGCGGTAGTTCGAAAGTTCGTTTCGTTTTCGGTTCTTATTCGTTTCTTATTCGTATCGTTCGTTCGTTTGCAGCAAAGTGACATTTGAGGGGGAAAAAATGTTTTTCTCCTTCTCTAATGTCACTTTGCTCCAACGAACGAAACGAATAAGAACCAAAAACGAAACGAACGTTCGAACTACCGCTACCGAATTTCGGAAACGGAAATTCGGATTCGTTTGCATTCGTTATGTCTGAAATTCGGATACATCCGAATGTCCGAAGTTCCGAAAATTCGTCCGAATTTCGATTCGGAACGAAACGAATCGCACATGTCTACCAAATACCTCATTGTAGAAGATGGAGACTAACTGTCTCTATGCTCTACAACAAGGGTCCAGAGGACAACCATTTGTTCCAGAAACATCTTTCTGTCATTGTCAGGGCCGGATTCCCAACAAGCCCACCGAGGCCCGGCCTCTGGGCGGCACAGGTTTGAAGTCTCCCGAACTGCATGTTCCGGGCGCCGTGCGGTAATTTGTTTTCTACATTTAGCCCGGCTTTGCACAAGCAGGGCTAAATGTGGAACGGGGAAGCCACTTGTTTCTTTACAAGTGATCTTGGCGATGTCGCCGAAATTACTTGTAATTAGACTGCAGCCGGTCCTTCCTCCCTCCCCGCACCTAACGCTCTGCATACTGGCTCTGTCCTCCCGGCTCCGTCCTCTCCTCAAGAGTGGTGTGCAGAGCAGCAGGATTAAAAGTAACCCTGCCGCTCCGTGTATACAGTGAGAGGGGAGAGCAGTCTTGCCCTCTCAGCTGTCACAGGAGTTTCCGGCACAGTGTTGTGCTGGAATTCCTGTGTTGGAGGTGACAGGGTCAATAAAGAGATCCTGTCACCTCCAAATTCTATCACACAGGGGGCTTGTTAGCTCCTGTGTGATAGCAATAAAGTTGAGTGGAAAAAAATTTATTAAACAAAATTACAGAAATAAAAATAAAAAAAATAAGTGAAAAATAATAAGTAATAATAATTAAATTAAAAAATAAAGAAAAAAAGTAAAAAATAAATAAAAAGTAAAAATATAGGAAAATAATTAGAAATAAAAAATAAGATAAAACATCATAAAAAAGTAAAAGATGACAAGATAAATAAAAATGGAAAAAAAATTAAAATAATAAAGTGATAAAGTAAAAAAAAAACAATCAAAAAATTCAAACCAACCCTGCCACCCCCACTATCTGGTTTGCATTTTCCATGGGGGGCGGGGAGGTTGGCGCATTGCGGAACCTGGCCTTGGGGCAGCAGGGAGAATAAATCCGGTCCTGGTCATTGTATCAACCATATGTGTTATTATAGAAATAACCGAGCACAGAACCCCAACGCATAGTGCCTTGATCCTAAAAAATGATTAGAACTGCCCAGAAGACCTGCAGCAGACGTGATGGTTATAAGCAAAGTTCTTCTTGCAGACAAACAATCAGGAATAAAATGTTGCCGGGTCTCCGCATAACGGTGGATCAAGCTTGGCATCCGTGACTTCAAAAAGGGGGCATCTTTGTCAGAGAAATCTCTGCAGCCGACACATGACAGACTTAAGAGATGCTCGTCAAAACGGAAATGTCACCGCGCGTTCCGTAGGGACGGTTTGACATAACAGGCAGTTTTGCGCGAATGAGGCGACATTCACTTGGCACCGAGCGTAACAGACACACAAAACATGTCAGATTCACTTCAGTGTAAGAACAGGTTGACTCGCAGGGTTTGTGTTGTTAAAATTAAACCTTTGTTGTAACATTAAGAATGTATTTATTTCGCTGAATATTAAAAGGACATATTGAATAATCTTTTCGAAGCTCACTGTCACATGAGGAATCCTGGAAAGCATGTTTTTTTTTTACATTCAGAGCAAGCAAAAGGTACACTGTGTGGCCAAGAGTATGTGGACAGCCCTTCCAGTGATAGAGTGCAGGTGTCTCCACTGTACTCTTAATACTACGAGACATTATAGACAGTTGTGTTCTTCCAGCCTTGTGGTCACAGTTTGGTGAAGACCCTTTTCTGTCCCCCCCCCCCCCCCCC
>NW_017307448.1:471407-473743 GCF_000935625.1 Nanorana parkeri | reverse complement strand
CCCCCCCCATGACTGTCCCCTGTGTACAGAGCCAGCTCCATAAAGACACGGTGTGACCAGTTTGGTGGAGGAACTCGAGTGTCCTGCACAGAGCCCTGACCTCAACCCTACTGATCAACAGACAGGTCTTCACATCCAAGACCTGTACACAACCCCACAAATGCTCTTTTGGTTGAGTTGGCACAAATACCAACAGATGCATTTAGTGGAAGGCCCTTTTCTGTCCCACCATGACTGTCCCCTGTGTACAAAGCCAGCTCCATAAAGACATGGTGTGACCAGCTTGGTGGAGGAACTCGAGTGTCCTGCACAGAGCCCTGACCTCAGCCCTACTGAACACCAGCCAGGTCTTCTCATCCAAGAATGTACCCAACCCCCCAAATGCTCTTTTGGTTGAGTTGGCACAAATACCAACAGATGCACTTTGTAGAAGGCCCTTTTCTGTTCCACCATGACTGCCCCCTGTGTACAAAGCCAGCTCCATAAGAACATGGTGTGACCAGTGTGGTGTGATGGAACTTGCGTGTCCTGCTCTTCAATCCTACTGAACACCTCTGAGATGAATTGGAATGCTGATTGCGAGCCAGGTCTTCTCATCCAACATCAGTACTTGTGGAAAACCTTTTAAAAAGAGTGGAAGCCGTTATAGACACAAAGGAGGTCAACTCTATATTAATGTCCATGGTTTTGTAATGGGATGAGTGTTTCACCCCCTTCTTCTCGGCCCAAGCAGTATGGATATAAAAACCTTTGTACAAATGTAAGTGCAAAAAAAAAAAAGTATCGTGGACAGTACTCAACTGTGCTCATACTCCATATAAAGACATTGTAGACAATTGTGCTCTTCCAGCCTTGTGGTCACAGTTTGGTGAAGACCCTTTTCTGTTCCACCATGACTGTCCCCTGTGTACAAAGCCAGCTTCATAAAGACATGGGGTGACCAGCTTGGTGTTGAGGAACTCGAGTGTTCTGCACAGAGCCCTGGATACCTTTGCGATGAATAGGAATGTCCATTGTGAACCAAGTCTTCTCCTCCAACATCAGTACCTGACCTCACAAATGGGCCAAATTCCCACAGACACCCTGCACAATCCAGTGGAAAAACCTTCCCAGAAGAATGGGGGTTGTCCTGCATATTAATGGCTATGGGAGGAGGTGGGTAGGGGAGTTGGAGCTTCATAATATTGTCCATGATTTTGTAATGAGATGTCCAGCAGGCTCATATAGGTGTGATGGTCAGGCGTGCTACTTTACTTAAAATTATTCCCATCTGGAACTCTTTACCCCAACCTTTACGATCCCTTAAGACTCATCTCTTCAGGGAAGCCGATCCCACCTCAAACTAACCACTCAACCATCACGTTCTCAAACAGTTCATCCCCCACACAGTTACCTCCTCATGTATCACTGGCCCCTCCCTTTTAGATCGTAAGCCCTCAGGGGCAGGGCCCTCCTTACCATCTTGTCTTGAATTGTATTGTGATTGTAATGTCTTCCTTATATTCAAGGCTTGAAATATCCACTCGTCTGCTGGTCTGTGACGAGAGGACGGCGGAGCCTGACGAGCAGCTTCTCGGCCGGCCGTTGTAATTACACGGCCGGCCGGGAGCTTTACATTCAAGCGATCGAGCGTCTCTAAGAGACGCTCGATCGCTTGTACTAGCAGCTGTCACTGCCGGTCCCGAGATCCGCTGTGCCCGATGCGGCGGTGAGACACCATCAAATTATTCAAGCCTTGCTTATATTGTACTGCGCTGCGCAAACTGTTGGTTCACCTCCCGATCTACTGAGCCGACCTGTGCGATTTGTTTCGTTACGAATCGAAATTCGTACGAATTTTCCTGAGATTTGTAAATTCGGAAGCATCCGATATCCGAATTGCAGTTTCCGAATTATATCCGAAATACGAAATTCCGTTAACGAATTTCGGATCCGAATTTCTTTGAAACGGGAACTAATATAACCCCAGTAAATGAAGTTGAACAACATGACAAGATTTTTTTTTTAATCCAAAATACGGATCCGCTGCTGCTGAGAGTCGCATTACAATACACAGGCAGGAAATACGAAATTCCGTTGACGTATTTTCGTTATATTGAAGTTAAAAAGCAAAGTACATTTATATTGGAGTTGATGGTAGTTTTTTTTTAAATACGAAATACGAAATTCGGATCCGGAATCCGTTAACGGAATTCGTATTTCGGATACAAAAACAACTACCACATCGACTCCAATAATAACAAAGGTATTTTTGCTTTTTAACTTCATCATAACGAATGTTCGTAAAGTTACGAAAATGTGACGAAACTAACGAAAATCCGTATTTCGTACCAATC
>NW_017307448.1:465762-466517 GCF_000935625.1 Nanorana parkeri | reverse complement strand
AGGTGGGGGACAAAAACTCCCCCCCCCCCCCCGGTAGTTCTCCTTTAATGACGGGTCCACCTTAAGAGATGTTCACAAGTTTACAAAAATCTTCTTTTTTTTTTTTGAAAGAAAATATGAACGAGGCTTACGTAATGTTAATAATACATAATGGAGATAAATATACCAAATTTTATGCAGGCAGCAGAATAGAACATGAATATGATCTATATACCGCATAATTTTGTAGATTGGTGAATGGCACTTTGACAGAAAGATATTATTGAGGCAGATGGAACCAGATAAATACCCAAAAAATAATAAAAAATGCCTGAATTCAAAAAGCCCAAATTGCCTGATAGTTCTCGATGTGATTTAATATCATTTGTATGTAGAGGTTTAAAAGGGAAAATATAATGGTGTTTGCTCAATTTTTTTTCAGAAGTTTTTAATACAGTGTAAGCATTGTTATATCCGTTTTAACTATTGTGTATACCATCTTTGTGTTACAAATGAATGTTTGATGCGTGAGAAAGGATTCTCGGAGCACTGTGGGTTAGCTAAGGACAAAGCACAGGAGTAGCTTCCCATTTCATGGCTGCCTTTGTCTGATAGACAGAGAATAGTCACAGCTATGTGTAAACATTAAGCTACTGAGGTCTGTAAACAGCTTTATGTTCTCGACATTCTGTAAAAACATCTGTTGGATAAGAAAATACACAATAGTAATAAAATAATATTCAATTATTTATGAATATTATTAATAATATAATAAT
>NW_017307448.1:463146-465734 GCF_000935625.1 Nanorana parkeri | reverse complement strand
ATACAAATAATATTAATAATAATAGTAATAATAACAATAATATAATAATAATAAAATAATAATAATAGAAATAATAGTAATAATAACAATAATAATATTATTTAATGCTCAGGCAAATATTTCATATTTTCCTGAGCATTAAAGGAGAACTATGGGATCAGGGCTTTTCCCTATAGTTCTTCTAAGGGTAACGGGAGGACACAAACCAGCGTCCTCCCGTCACCCTAAGCGCAGTATATAGGGAGCTACAGCTCGCGGTATCGATCGATGTCGAGATCCACCCAGCTGCGTGAGTGACAGCTGGCTCTGCCTATCTAGAGGCAGAGCCAGCTGTGCCCGCCCCCTCCCCCGTCCGTTCCGCCAGTCAGCGCTGGAGGATCGGACAGGGAAGGGGGGGAATCCCTGCAGGGAGCCGTGAGTGACAGTCACGGCTCTCTGCAGGGACAGGATCGAGAAGTGAGCGAGCGACGGTATGTGTTCCCTCACTTCCCGATCTATCGAGCCGACCTGTGACAGTCTCATTGTCACATGTCGGCTCGAACTATGAGGATCAGTGATTTTCACTCGCCTCATAGTTCTCCTCTAAAGCTCACATATGTGTGATAGCAGGGGAGCACAAGAAGGATAAGTACTAGCTGCTTGAGTTGAGCATTGAGTGTGAACCTGGTATAGGCCAAGTACACGTTCACTTCAGCCAGTGGATGCAAAACCTGTGTTCTCATTCATATATTAATAGCTCACTGAGAGATTTAGCTAGCTGGGGTGCTGTTTGCAGGATAAGAGTAACCCCGGTGCTTTCTTTCTATGGATGGGCAGAGTTTGTTGATCATCATATAATTTTATTAAATGATTTATATTTAATATAATATTTATATAATTGCTCATTATGCAGCATTTCACAATATACATAGAACTATTCACTTCAAAACTCTGCCCCAGAGGAACGTACACTCTAAAGTTCCCACTGTGACGGACTGAACCGTCACTGGGGCAGTTGGAGGAGCCTGGAGGCTAGCCTCCTTCCTACTGACTGCGGACCTAGGGCTGCAGAGATTTATTACCCCGGAGAACTTTGTTTGCTGTGCGTGTTTTCCTGTTTAATATTTTATCTAGAGAGAGAACTTTTCACTATTTGTCTTGATTTGAACCCTCCGGACTTCCATCTTGTTTGGATACCATCTCTGCTACACGTAATTTTGTGAAGACAGCAGGCAGTCTGGAGGGGCCATTATTTGGGATTAGGCTCTTATCTAATTAAAGGAGAACTATGGGGTTAAGGCTTTTCCCCATAGTTCTCCTTAGGGTAACGGGAGAACACAAACTAGCGTCCTCCTGTCACCCTAAGCTCAGTATACCGCGAGCTACAGCTCGCGGTATACTGAGACACCGCAGCCCGAGCGGATCCCGACCTGGACTTCGGGATCCGCCCCGCTGCGTGAGTGACAGCTGGCTCTGCCTATCTAGAGGCAGGGCGAGCTGTACCCGCCCCCTCCCCGGTCCGTTCTGCCAGTCAGCGCTGGCAGATCGGAGCGGGGAGAGGGGAATCCAGCCCCTCCCCCTGTCACGGCAGAGAGCCATGACAGGATCGAGAGGTGAGCGAACGCCGGTATGTATTCGCTCACCTCCCGATCTACTGAGCCGACCTGTGACAGTCTCATTGTCACAGGTCGGCTAGAACTATGAGGTGAGTGGAAATCACCCCCCTCATAGTTCTCCTTTAAGGACATTCATTAGGTTCAAAGAGTGGCTGTGCTGAAGGAATTCCAATGCGGCACCTGGCTGTCTAGGGGAGGGGATTGGTCAATGTAACACACGGAACTCTTATCTGATTCTGTGAGGTATAAACTCTGTGCGCTTTCTTCAATAAACCAGTTCATGTTTCCACTCCAAAGTCAGTGCTGTCCGATTCTTGGGGGGAGTCAAAGGCCAATTATCCTTAAAGTGCTTTCACCTGAACTGATTTTTAAATACCTGAAGAACATTCTAATAGATGTCTAAACTCAAATGTTGCCAATACAAATGGCTAATTTTCAGGTAACTTCTACCACAATTAACCATTACCCAATGGCAAAAAGAAAAAAAAATGTAATAGTAACCTGTCCCTAAAACTTGTGATTAATTCACAGCGTCCATAAAAACTTTCTGTGGTAGGATACTTTTATCCCTATGGTTGTTTTTGTGATCACAAATGAGGGGGATGGGGTTAAAATGTTGTAGAACAGCGGTCGCCAACTTGTGGTCCGCGAGAAAATGTTGGTGGTCCCCGGGCCCTTCTGATGCCATGCAGGCTGGGCCGTCTTTGAAGCGGCACGGAGGCTCCGGGGCCGCCTCTCACTGACTCAAGCAGCGGCTGTCACCAGGAATGCGCGGCTCTCAGTACAGTGCGTGCTCCGCAGGAGGCGGGGCATCTCGTCAGTACCCGGACTGAGCAGGCTGCGGGGCGTAGAAAAAGTGGGGAGAAGCCAGGTAATAGTGGCTCAGTGTGGGGGAAGGGGAGGCACAGGGGTGGTTGGGGGCAGTGCTGAAGCATGGTGGGGCATGTGTGCCGGGCGCCACCGGCAGGGCCAGTGGAAGATTCGATAGGGGGG
>NW_017307448.1:460430-462960 GCF_000935625.1 Nanorana parkeri | reverse complement strand
GAGGGGAATCCAGCCCCTCCCCCTGTCACGGCAGAGAGCCATGACAGGATCGAGAGGTGAGCGAACGCCGGTATGTATTCGCTCACCTCCCGATCTACTGAGCCGACCTGTGACAGTCTCATTGTCACAGGTCGGCTAGAACTATGAGGTGAGTGGAAATCACCCCCCTCATAGTTCTCCTTTAAGGACATTCATTAGGTTCAAAGAGTGTCTGTGCTGAAGGAATTCCAATGCGGCACCTGGCTGTCTAGGGGAGGGGATTGGTCAATGTAACACACGGAACTCTTATCTGATTCTGTGAGGTATAAACTCTGTGCGCTTTCTTCAATAAACCAGTTCATGTTTCCACTCCAAAGTCAGTGCTGTCCGATTCTTGGGGGGAGTCAAAGGCCAATTATCCTTAAAGTGCTTTCACCTGAACTGATTTTTAAATACCTGAAGAACATTCTAATAGATGTCTAAACTCAAATGTTGCCAATACAAATGGCTAATTTTCAGGTAACTTCTACCACAATTAACCATTACCCAATGGCAAAAAGAAAAAAAAATGTAATAGTAACCTGTCCCTAAAACTTGTGATTAATTCACAGCGTCCATAAAAACTTTCTGTGGTAGGATACTTTTATCCCTATGGTTGTTTTTGTGATCACAAATGAGGGGGATGGGGTTAAAATGTTGTAGAACAGCGGTCGCCAACTTGTGGTCCGCGAGAAAATGTTGGTGGTCCCCGGGCCCTTCTGATGCCATAGTCCGAAAGGTTGGCGACCGCTGTCCTAGAAAATTGTGTGTGGCTTTCATAAAACTGGACATACAAAGGGGAATTATTGAGTTTAATAACCAGACAGAAGTGTCAATTTTCGATAGGCAAGGAAAGGCACGAGAGGTCAGAAGATCAAACTTTTTCCCACAATCATATGTAGAACAGTTGCGGCATAAACATTCCTATTTGCTTTGCTTGAACATGCAGGTGCTACTCTCTGGAAGCCAGTATATATCCCTTCCAACCGATGAGAAGATGAGCACATTTCTGAAATGTTTGATGGGTTGTAGTTCAGCCAAAAAATGTTACCAAAATTTGCAAGCCTCTAAAATTTGGATTTTTTTTTTTTAGAAGTCCAACTTACGTCAACAGGAATCTGAACCAGGCTCCAAAACAATGAGGGTAGTTTTATCAAAACTGGTGCAGACTGAAACTGGAGCAGCTGTGCATGGCAACCAATCAGCTGCTCTCTTCAGTTTGTTCAGTTAAGATTTTAAAAAAGAAGAGGGAAGCTGGTTGGTTGCCGTGCACAGCTGCTCCAGATTTTGTTTGCTCCAGTTTTGATAAAATTCCCCCCAGTGTGTATCAGAGAGCAAAATTGTTCAGATTGGTTTAGGATGCTCTGGCCCGTGCAGTCAAAAACTGCATGGGCCGCTTTCTGCCAGGTACACTAAGATGGGAGGGTGGGACTGACAGTCAATCTAAGGGGGCTCAGGCAACAGCAGAAGCAGATATCTTGAGTGCACGGCTCAGTTTTGGTCACCAATGCTCAGGAAGGACCTCTGTGAGCTAGGAGCTTCATCAAGAAAAATACAGCAAGCCCAGCTGCCTTGATTTATCATTTACAGTTGTACCATGACCTGGATGAGGGAGAACCTTCACAGACGTTCCTTGAGCTCGAGACAGTTCAGAGAAGGGGGGATGAGTTATGAAGATAGACTACAAATATTAAACTTGTTCTCTTTAGAGACGAGACACCTAAGAGGGGATATTATTGCAATTTACAAACTCATCAATGAGAACGGCGGTATTGGGAATAAACTATTTAAACTAAGAAAAGTTGAGGAAGCCACGAGGGGACAACAAGCAGTTGGATGAGATGCAGTGTAATCTCAGACTGAGCAAGGAGGTGTTTTTTTTTTACTGTCAGAGAAGTATCAGCGGAAAGCATTGAGAACTTCAAAAACACTCCGAGGGTTATTCACTATAGCAGTGGTTCTCAACCTGGGGGTCGGGACCCCTTTGGGGGTCGAATGACGATTTGCCAGGGGTCGCCTAGCGGCTTCCGGCCACCCAGGAGAGAAGCGCTTTCTCTGCCCTTTTTTTTTTTTCTTTTCAGTCAGAAAAGAAAAAAAACTTTCTCATCGAGCGGACTAAACCTTTCCAGGAGAATTTTTTTTTCGACAGGGTTAAAAGTAAACCTGCCGCTCCATGTGCACAGTGAGAGGGGATAGCAGTCTTCCCCTCTCACCTGTCACAGAAGTTCCAGCGCAGCGCTGTGCTAGGACTCCTGTATTGGAGTTGACAGGGTCAATAAAGAGAACCTGTCACCTCCAATTGCTATCACAGAGGGGCTCGTTACCTCTGTGTGATAGCAATGAAGTTAAATGGAAAAAAAAATAGAGAAAAAAATTATTAAAGAAATAAAAATAAAAGAATTTTAAAAATAAAAAAGCCATTAAAAAGAAATAAGAAAATTATAAAAAATAAACAATAATAAGGTGAGAGTCCTCCTCAGCCCTCTCCTAGCGCAGCAGTGTCAGTTCTCCC
>NW_017307448.1:453502-459913 GCF_000935625.1 Nanorana parkeri | reverse complement strand
GACCATGAACTACCCATCCACAATGGAGGCGCACATAGTAATATGAGTGTGAGTGTGTGTGTGTGGGGGGGGGGGGGGGGGGGTTGGATTTTGTTATACATTTTTATTATTTACTTTTACTGTTTGGGCTTTGGGGAAATATTAAGGGTCTAAACAGACACCTGAAACTTCCCTTTTGAAATACAAAAAGAGATTGAAGACACGGAGTCCTCTGCAGGATACCGGTGGGGGCAGAACAGCGTGGTTCCGAGGAAAAGCTGGTGCCCCTGTTGCCAATGGCACCCTGTGCTCGCCATGGCAACAGGGGTGAGAGGGAGCAGTCAGGCCGGCCCTGGCTGCGCCCCCTCTCAGCTGCGCCTGAGGCGAGTGCCTCACTCGCCCCATGGTAGCTACAGCCCTGGCTGAAGCATCCAGCCGTAGCTTCGGCTGATCCTTGAGATCACTTTGGCTGCCGGAGCCCTTCGGTTCAGTAGAACCGAAGGGCTGCTGTACGGGCTATTGTGAAAAGGCCGTACAGCAGCCGAAGGCCGAAGGCAGCTGAGCCGATCCCATGTGCTACGGCTCGGCTGAGCCGTAGTGACACCCAAAGCGTGGAAGGGCCGACCGGTCTTCATGCACAAGACAGCTGGGGCGGAGCCAGCCGTGATCTCTCTGCTGGCTCCGCACAGTTGTAATGACAGATCAGAGTCCCCAAATGACCTGGGGACGCTGATCTGTCATTAAACAATAACAACTGGGTGGAGCCGGCCGTGACGTCACATATGTTTTGTCCTGCTAGAAGACTCCAATAGGAAACAGTTGGGCGGAGCTAGCAGTGATGTCACCGCTAGCTCCATTCCAATTGCTTATATTTTGCCGACATCTGTCAGATTCGACATTATGCGGCGGGAGATTGTTGCGTGCGGTTGGGTCGGCGTATTTCGTTTTTTTCTGTAAAATAATTTTATTATTTGCTTAATTTTTTAAAAAATGTTTCCAATTTTCAGAGGTAGCGAGCAGAAAAGCCGAGCCGAATGGCGAATAGGGGGCGAACGATAGCGGGTGAGCTGCCGGAGCTTCGGCTCAGCCGATCCAGATGTTGGATCGGCTGAGTCGAACTCCTTTTGCACTTCAGCTCAGCCCAACATGCAGAGCATGTTCGGCTGGCCGAAGGCAGCGATGTACGGCTGAAATCAGCACTACAAGGCTGAAGTGAATAGCTGAACAGCGTTCGTCTCACTTCACTTCGGCTTCGGTTATTCACTCGGCTGCCTTCGGCAGCGAAGTGAATAACCCCCTTAGATGAGTTTGTCAGTTTACAGAATATACAGGGTTATGGGAGTTCTGAGCAACACGTACACACACATATACAGTAGGTTGAACTAGATGGGCCTGTGCCTTTATCTCACCTTAACCCCTTCGTGACGGGAGACCCGTCACAAAGCGCCTATATGACTGGCCACATGCACTGTACGTGACGAGTTATATCAGGCTCTGTAATGCCGGTAACAGCTGATTATCAGCTGTTACCAGTCATTAATGGATGGGTCAGTATTGAGGCATTCATTAATGAAATAGTTAAGCTTTTGTGAAAGCTTCTTTCATTTATTAATGAGAGAATTAAGCCGTTACATACAAATACGGGAGCGCTAAATACCGATCCGGTATTTGACAGCTGAAGATAGCAGAGAGGTAGCAGTGACTCACCTCTCTGCTATTCCCTTTGACAGCTCGATAGCCCGATGTTTATAATACATTTCAGGCAAAGAGATACAAATGTATCTCTGTACTGGAAATGTATCACTTCTGATAGTCTAGGCACGATCAAGAACCTTTAGTGAGATCTGATTCTGACATGCTGTCAGGATCAGTCTCTAAGGTTATTATTCGCTGTTTGGAGCAGCCTAATAATAACTAAAAATTAAAAAAAAAATTTATCAAGCAGTCATGGTAACTGATTGATATAAACTGAGAAAAAAAAGTGTAAAAAAATTAGTAAAATAATTTATAAATATAATTGTATACTATAATTATTATACAAAAAATTCTAAAAATAATAATAATAATAATCAAAACTTGCCGCTGTGCAAGACTCACACAGAAAATACACCTGTAGAATAATGGACTTTTTATACTATAATTATTATACAAAAAATTCTAAAAATAATAATAATAATAATCAAAACTTGCCGCTGTGGAAGAATCACACAGCAAAAATTTAAAAAGTGTGTCAGTCATTTATGAACAGAAACTGAAAACTAGCTCAGTCATGAAGGGGTTAACTACTATGTAACTATAAAATAAGGTAGAGTCAGCGCTTGGAATAGTCATTGGTCCTTTTTCCCCAGAATCCTTTTGGGTAACCAAACTGCCAAAAATAAAAACTGAATCGTATTCATCGGACTTTATAAAATTTGGTCCCAATCTAATGGCATCCAAATTTCAGGATCAGCCCTATTGATATGTTTCCCCGGATTGGTCAGCTGGAGAGTATGCCTTGGCCATTGTCAGGGTTCCACCTTGACTTAGCTGGTTTGCAGCATTCTGTCTTGGCTGCCATTTTACCCACCTGTGATTCCTTCTTTGCCTGAGCAGACTCACTACTCCCCGGCTCCCCCTTATGGCCAGACAGGAGAGCATCATCTGAGAGAGCCAGATGGTAGTCTCCTGTCTCTGAGTGATGATGTCACCCCACTCACTATTTAAACCGCTCGGTCCAGTCTGCCCTTGCGTGGTCTTTCCTGCTAGTGCATTCCTGCTGCTCAGTGTATCCTGATTTTGTGTATGACTCGATCTTGGCTGACATTCTCCTCTGGTTCCTGCTCCTGACAACGCTGATTTCCGTGTTCCTGACTTGGCTTTTACGACTACCCGAGCCGTCTCCTGACCTTGGCTTGTTCCGGATTATGATTTCTGCTTGCCCCTGTAAAGTTTTATTGTTTTTTAGACACATAACAAAAAAACAAACGATACAAGAAAAATATAATCATCAAATCACAAATTACAGACAGTCAATACAAAAAAGTAACAGAACATAATAAACACAGAAGAGCAAAGTAAAGCGTGGATCTTAGGTACCATAGGTAAAAAGATACAGGTGGACCCACTGATGGGCTAATCTAGGATACATAACCCCAGGAGGGAGGGGAGTGGGGAGGGAGGCTCCGCCTCAGGATCAAGGAGAGAGGAGGAGACATGTCCCCTCATCTCGTCGAAGGTGAACTGGAAGCGTCTGGAAGACAGTGGAACCAACGGCATGGAAACCCTATCTGCAGAGTCCTAAAATTCCCATCTCAGCCCACAGCCATGTTAATGAGCAGAGGGTTCAGGCGGGAGCAGGCTCTCTCCGCCAGGGCCCTCCAGGGTAAGTCCCCTAGCCTCCACCCAGTCCCCCCAGATCCGATCAAACTTGCGTTTACAGTTGCGACTCATATAGGTCAACAGGGGAACATTCTATCGATCGTGTGTAACCATTGTCCCACCGTGGGGGGTCAAATTTCCATCTATGGATTATTTCCCTGAGAGCATAGAGAGCAACATGGAGTAGTTTCGTAGCCCTAGTCGTAGGTAGGGTATACCCACAACCGAGCAAGGGGTCCACCTCCAGCCGCAGACCAGTCACTGCGTTAACAGTGGATACTACAGAGTCCTTAACAAAGTATTTTTAACCAGCACCTTGTGCTTGTCCGGTTTTCAATGTGCTCTGATAGCCATGAAATGTCCAAAGACATACTTAATAAGGGATGAGCAAATTAATATGTCCAAGTCACACCCGGCATCCCATGTGGTTGTGGTCAGAGTTACTTAGGCTTCCGAAGTCTTCATGACCCCTACTGATACCAACCTGATGTGTGCCATGATTTTATGGTCAGCGTGCCAAATAACTGGGCACGCTCTAGTGAAATGATAGAACCTGGGGAAGGGCGGGAGGGTCAGACGCGACTTCGCCGTGACGTGCCTAGGAGCTCCCTGTCACCCTTCTTAAGGGGAGGAGAGCCGCCGCAACTCCTCCCACAAACACGGCCAAGATACCTTGGCCTATTACTTGTCTGACTCTGAACTGGGGTTCCCCTTTACCCATAAAACTCTAGGACCTGTTCTTCCAGAAAGTGAAAGGACTTGACTCTTCTGAGCGAAGACATAGAGCTGTTTGTTCATTGCGACTCCCAATATAAATGCAAATTCTTCGGGAGGAATTTGTTTGTGACTTATCTCCGTGGCCGTCTGAAGAGCGAAAAGATATATTTTAGATTAAGGACAGTGTTTGTTCTCGTGTTCTCGTTGACTAATCCGGAGCTAGACCGGCTCGCTACAAAACAACTGAATTTTCTTTGAGAAAATTGCTTTACTGTGATCTGAAGAGGAGAAAATACATCGAAAAAGTACAAAGGACACAAAAATGTCAGCAGCCAGACAGCTGGGGGAGCCGGTGGAATTCTTGGAGGCATCCGAGGAAGGATTATGAGAAGGAGGCAAGACATATCGATTCCTTTCTACAGGGATCCGGTCAGAATATTTGGTTCAGCATCGGAGAGCGTACCTGAGGAATAATATAGAGCGGAACAAGTCTAAAGAAGGGATACAAAAATGCTGCAATGTAGAAATGAGTGCATAGGTATTGTGAGGTTTGGGGGAGTTAGCACACATGGCGAGCGCTCAAGGACCAGTCTCAAAGCCACGTTAGCATAAACAGGACAGAGTTTTATATTTCTTTCATCAACAGAAAACAAAGCTTCAACATACAGGGAGTGATTTACAAACCTAAACACACACACGCACTAGGTGCGTGTGATTTTCACACAGCAAAACGTATTTATCAACCAAAAAGTCTCTAAAAGCATATTTCCACTAATGCCATATATGGAAAAATCATGCACATGATGCATATATAATGCTGCTTCACAGTTTAGACAAAAATGGTTAGCTCATGCTTTTACATTCCTGCATTCATCAACGCAAGCAACACAACGTAGAGCTAATTTACACAACATCACCTTGCAATTCATGCAGGGCTTTGCACAACACACCTGCTGGGTGTGTACACACTACAAAGGTGTCTAGATTCCACCCATAGATCATGCTGGGAGGAAACACACTACAGAGGTGTATACTTGTTCGTGGCGTGTTTATAAGGTTAGTAAATCAACCACACAGTCTGCTAATGTCTCAGCAAGTAGACAATGTCTCACCGACCAAAGATTGTTGCACATACTCCATGTGTAACTGGCTCTCTCAGCCTCCTCGGCTGTCTTCCCTGTGCCTCTAGCACACACAGCCACCCTGGCTCCCCTCTGGCTTCTCGGTGGAGTCCGTCTGACTCCTGGACACAACCTGTCCCTCTTCCTAGCTGGAGCCCAGAACATTAGCCGCACCCTTCCCATAAGTGCTGTGCACAGGTGTGCATTTAGGTGCTGGTCACTACTAAACAATGCACCCAGGAATAGAGATTACATCCCTCCCAATTGCCTTAGAAATCTCCCAGTTCCAGGATCCCAATGCCAAATCCAGAAAACCCAGAGAGAACCGCAAAGCTAGTTCTTTCCCAGCAACAGAATTTGTTTCCTGGAACTGCTCAGCCACTCTGGCTGAGAGTCCTGGGTGCTTACCACCTCCAGTTCCACCGTGGGATCGCCACACAATACCACAATATACAAAGAAGGAATATGGCTCACCTGATTCAGTGCTGGTAAAAGGGTTCACAGGCCTCCTTGACAGTACACTTTGGGGAATATAAGGGGATCTCCAGTAAGCAGAGAGAGATAGACCCAATAGGAGCCCTGCTTCCAGGATTTAAGGGGACAGGATTCTCCACCCTCTGTACAGAATAACCCCTAATCCAGGAGGTACTTCCTCTTCCTGAAGGTCAGGATGCCCCAAGCAGAGCCGCCATCGCCGCAATCACTTGTAGACGCACAAGCGGCTTCCCCACATTACATTTAGTCCTGCCCAAAGCAGGACTAAAAGTAGAAGGCAACTTACCGCACGGTGCCTGGAACTGCATGTTCCGGGCGTCAGGGGACTCCACACCGCTGCCGCCACTCTGCTCCCTGCCGCCCCGAAGCCGGGCCTCGGTGGCCTTGTGGGGAATCCAGCCCTGGGTGCCAGTTAGAATGATTGGCACCGAATCATGCCAATTAGTGTAACATATAGTGTGAATGGGCCCTTAGTCATCCTACAAAGCACAGATTCACTTTGAAGCATGGCAGCAATGCAGACACATTAATCCATTACTACATATAATAACTGGCAGGCCGAGGTTGTCTTTCATGGGCGTCCCGCACCCCGGATGTCCAAGATTCTGAACACACATATGTTGGTAGCTCAGAGCATTCATTTTCACTGCATTGGTACACGCGGGTTTGAACTTCAAAGCCCCGTCCATTGTTCGCTCTCCTTTCTTTTTTGTGCGTCGGGAACATTCACTCCCGCTTC
>NW_017307448.1:450579-452962 GCF_000935625.1 Nanorana parkeri | reverse complement strand
TGTCAGCTCAGAACCGGCTCCGCTCTGAATATGGTTTTATATGGAAAATAATCTTCCGACTTGTTTATTGCCGGACGCTCGAGGATCGCTTTAATGTCTTACTTTGGGCTGCAATGGATCTTCTACAAATTTTAAAGCACAAAAGAAACATGTTCAGTCCATCTCCGCGATACACCCACATTCCCCGTCTTTTGTCTCTGATGATCTGCCAGAAATCCAGAAGGTGTTGGGTTATAGTGTCTGGGGTGTTGGGGTGCATTGTCTCGGGTGTTGGGTTATAGTGTTTGGGGTGTTGGAGTTGCAGCGTCAGGGGTGTTGGGGTGCAGTGTCTGGGGTGTTGGGTTATAGTGTCTGGGGTGTTGGAGTCCTACTACAGGGACTCAGCCTACTACAGGGACTCAGCCTACTACCAGGACTCAGCCTACTACAGGGACTCAGCCTACTACAGGGACTCAGCCTACTACCTACTACAGGGACTCAGCCTACTACAGGGACTCAGCCTACTACAGGGACTCAGCCTACTACAGGGACTCAGCCTACTACAGGTATGCGTTTCAGGAGTCTAGAACGGTGGTCTCTTTTACCATTTTAATAAATCTGTCCCCTAGTTTTATCTTTAGTGACATACTGGAAAGGGATTCTGGGGGTGATGAGGTTTTTTTTTTTAAATTAAAACAAGCGGTCATGTGATTTTTATGAGGCTGACAAACCCTCCCGTGAGATCTGCAAATATCTACAGAACAGAAGCGGGTAAGGATCTGAAATCCTGGCAATGTATATATATATATATCTGGCCTGCAGGATGCGACTTTATTTCTTTCTGAACAAATAGGAAGTTTTCTCCGGATTGTATCGACATCTTCTCTCCTCGCCGTGATATAATAAGATGGAGCGCTGAATATTCTGGAACAACAGCGGGCCTCGGCTCTACGTCCCACCAGCGTCTGCGCAAAAGCTGCCGGGCTCTTAGCAAATTGCACTCCTATCTATATCTTCTTTCAGCTGACTTTTACCAAGTCCCCGGTGAGCCCTGAAAGCAGAATTTGACACCGCGCCATCGATCGCTCCTGATAAACTTTCCGCTCTACGTAATGATACCATAAGTGTTATATAAATTATTACCTGGAATGGATTTTTTTCTCCTAAGTCTGCTATTTCAGGGCCGGGGCGGCTTATCCTATTTTCTGCAAGGCTAACCACTAAAAAAAAAAAATTATAATAGCAGATATATACGGAAACGGGGGCAGAAAAATCCCAACAAATTATTAAAAAGAGAATTAAGGGCTCAGGGAGAAATATTGTTGGTCTAATTAAAAAGCATCTAAAGTCTTACCGTTTTTTTTATTTTTCTCATTTGGTATATTTAACCAGTTCAGTAGAAAAAATTAATCAGACAGCTAAAGGGAGAAGGGGGAGAAGGAGTTAATTGGGGGTGATTAGGAACAGAGAAGTAACCCCAAATCAGGTTGTCTGCACTGATATGGTCCCATTAGGTGCCAAAAGCCTCCCTTGTGAGTGGACAGGTAGGGGCTCAGTTATAACTATTTGGCTACCCCCCCCTTGCTTTCCTGAAGGAGGATGAGGGTCATAGCTGGGCCCCTGAACATTCAATGGGCTCCATAACTATTTGGCTAACCCCCCTCGATTTCCTGAAGGAGAATGAGGGTCATATCTGGGCCCCCTGGACATTCAAGGTGCCCTAGGGTCCTTCCTTGGTTGTCCCGTGGATAATCAGACTCTGGGGGTTGGGCAGTGGCGTCACAAGGGGGTGACACCAAATTGACTGAAAGTCATTTTGGTTTCCCCCCTCCAAAATGTTGGGCACTCGTTCATGGACTTAGAGCCTGACAGGAGCTGAGTAGGTGCAGAGAAGTCACCCCAATCAGGTTGTCTGCACTGATATGGTCCCATTAGGTGCCAAAAGCCTCCCTTGTAAACGGACAGGTAGGGGCTCAGTTATAACTATTTGGCTCCCCCCCCCCCGATTTCTTAAAGGAGAATGAGGGTCGTAGCTGTGCCCCCTGGATATTCCTGGACATAGACTCCTTCCTTGGTTACTATGTGGCTACCCCCCCTGATTTCCTGAAGTTGATTGAGGGTCCTAGCTGGGCCCCCTGGACATTCACCGGGCCCTAGGCACCTTCCATGGTTGTCCTGTGGATGATCACACTCTGGGGGTGGGCAGTGGCATCACAAGGAGGGGTGCAGTAGCACCAGAGGGGAATGACACCGAATTGACTGCCAGTCATTTGGGTGGTTCCCCCTCTGAAACGGGCCCCCTGGACATTCAAGGTGCCCTAGGGTCCTTCCTTGGTTGTCCCGTGGATAATCAGACTCTGGGGGTTGGGCAGTGGGGGGTTCACACAGCATCTGGGGGGTTCAC
>NW_017307448.1:441571-450481 GCF_000935625.1 Nanorana parkeri | reverse complement strand
CCCCCCCCCCACCCAAAAATATTGCATTGGGTGTATTTTGCTAATGCAACATGTATGTTAATAAATAGACGCACTTGATTTGCTACCGGAGTGCCGGTGTCCATTCTTCTAATGTGTATATCAAGCCGGTAATAGACATGTGCGATTCGTTTCGTTACGAATCGAAATTCGTACAAATTTTCATGAAATTCGTAAATTCGGAAGCATCCGAAATCCGAATTGCAGTTTCCGAATTATATCCGAAATACGAAATTCTGTTAACAAATTTCGGATCCGAATTTCTTTGAAACGGGAACTAATATTACCCCTGTAAATGAGGTTGAACAACATGACAAGATTTTTTTTTAAATCCGAAATTTGGATCCGCTGCTGCTGAGAGTCGCATTACAATACACAGGCAGGAAATACGAAATTCCGTTGACGTATTTTCGTTCCGTTACGAACATTCGTTATATTGAAGGTAAAAAACAAAGTACATTTATATTGGAGTTGATGGTAGGTTTCTTTTTAAGTCCGAAATACGAAATTCGGATCCGGAATCCGTTAACGGAATTCGTATTTCGGATAAAAAAACAACTACCACATCGACGCCAATAATAACAAAGGTATTTTTGCTTTTTAACTTCATCATAACGAATGTTTGTAAAGTTACGAAAATGTGCCGAAACTAACGAAAATCCGTATTTCGTACGAATCCGAATTGAGTTTCGGACACGAATTATGAAATACGAAATAACGGATATTCCGAAACGGAACGAAACGGAACAAATTTTTTGACGGCGCACAAGTCTAGCCGGTAACCATCCGTCGGCAATCGTTGCACCCACTTCTGATTGATGGAATAGCGGTTCTGAGTGCGATGGGTATGTGGACTGTGTCTTGGTGCACATTAGTCCCTTTAATACCAAAGCTGCGTACTGCTGCTGAGAATTATTAGTGACCGGAGGATTCTTGGTGGCCACACGCAAACTTTGGCAGGTGAAGGCGTCCCACCTCCTTTCACTGTCTCTATGTCAATCTGTTCTCTCTACCTATCAGCATGCTTCTTGTCAACACCTGAGCTGATTGGCTCCTTGTGCTGCTTCTTCTTCCCACCCTCCAGCCCTGTTATACAGGTCAGTGGCTTAACAATCACCATAGCGACCCAGGCGGCCGCTATGGGGTCCTGGGCGCGGTGGGGCCCGGCCAGATGCTGTGCGGGCCGCCTGAGTCGCTGTGGGATCCTCTGCTGGTTGCTTTCACTGGCGGCTGAAGACGAACACGCCGCTGTTCGGATCACTGACAGTAATCTGTGCAGCAGCGCGTTCCTCTCCACAGAGTCGATGAGAGCCAGCAGCAGCGGTGGAGCAGTGGAGGAGGAGGCGGGGCCCGTGGTCGGCAGCAGGGGAGGAGGCGGGGCCCGGTGATGAAGAAGGGGGTGGGCCCGGCGACGGTATAGGAGGCGGGGGCCCATCAGCGACCAGGGAGGAAGAGGAGGCGGACAGGTAAGGAGTGCGACCAGCCCACATGAGGGTGACCCTGCAGAGCCCACCATAGAGAGTCTATGGTGGGCTCTGCAGGGTCACCCTCAGGTGGGATCTCGAGTGGGCTCTGCAAGGAGTATAACTAGAAATCACGGGGCCCCATACGAAATTTTGCTATGGGGCCCTGTGATTTCTAGTTACGCCCTGATACAGGGCTGCAAGATGCTGATACCAGGCCAGATTTAGGTAATTACTCTGTTTGTATGTAAAAGATAGATACAATTATTGATGAATGAAGGATTACAGAGCTGCATTCATTTGTATTTTATATCTAGCCGCTTCTCCACCAATACTCATCGAGGGTTCTGCTGATGGCAGGCTATTCTCTAAACTGGCAAATCAGCCGCTGAGAATACGATCCGGATTATTTCCTCCTTTAGTTGAAGCCGCGGCAGAAATAAGCAGAGAAATTGCCCGGAGCAGCAAAATTGTCAGAAGCCGTATTTCCCCTGAAACAGAAAAAGATCAATTTCATAAATAAGTGGCCCGGCGTTCACCGGAGAACGATCAGAATCAGCGTGACTTTGGTTTTGAAAACTTTGTCACGCTCTGATTGGCTACAATTCAGTTTAGTATCTCTGGGGCCCCCCTATGGGACCCATTGATGGAGCAGCCAATGACCCGTTCACCGTTCGGTCACCTCTTACATGTGACTGCACCCCCAGAGTATTCCCAACACTTCCTGTTATAGGAACATGGAGGAGTGATGCCAGAGCATCCGCTGTGCTCTGTATTTCCTGGGATTTAGCCAGAAGGAGCGTGGTGTCATCATCACTTAGGTGCTGCGGGTTGGAAGATGGGGTGGGGGTCGGTATAAGTATCAACTTAGGGTTAGAGTACCAACTTTTTTTCTTTACAAGCACCTACCAAGTGATATGTGAAGGGGCGCCTGTGCAGTCTAAGTGGACCTTGTATTTCCTTGCAAGATCTGGTTTAAAGGAGAACTATGGGGTTAAGGCTTTTCCCCATAGTTCTCCTAAGGGTAACGGGAGGACATAAACTAGCGTCCTCCCGTGACCCAAAGCTCAGTATATAGGGAGCTACAGCTCGCGGTATACTGAAACCGCCGCAGCCGGGGCGGATCCCGACAGATCCACTCAGCTGCGTGAGTGACAGCTGGCTCTGCCTATCTAGAGGCAGAGCCAGCTGTATCCGCCCCCTCCCCCGTCCGTTCCGCCAGTCAGCGCTGGAGGATTCGGAGCGGGGTAATCCATGCAGGGAGTCTCTGCAGGGACATGATCGAGAAGTGAGCGAGCGACGGTATGTGTTCGCTCACCTCCCGATCTACTGAGCCGACCTGTGACAGTCTAATTGTCACAGGTTGGCTCGAACTATGAGGATGAAAATCACCCGCCTCATAGTTCTCCTTTAAGTCTTGCTGGCTCCATCTACCCAACTAGCTGCCATCCATGGAGCTCCTCTAAGTTTTAGACCGCCCCTCTCTATCCCGGTACGAACACCCATCCTATAGGTACCCTTGTTATTCATAAATCAGCCATTCTGCCTCGCTACAAATTGCATTGTGACGCGGATAGGCTGACGCGGTAACACATAAGCTTCCCCCCGTCGATGGCATCCTCAAAGGATTTGCAGGAATTTTGAAAAGAGCCTATTGCCAGTGTCATCATTGTTCCATAGCCGCCCCTGGGGTGCTCTACCGCTTCCCAAATATCCAGCTCATAAAGTGCAGTAAATATACGAGCTCGGGTCCTTCTGTCACAGTGCTTGCAGCGTCGGAGGAGGAATGGCAGAAAATCGTGTATTATGTGGGACACTGACTTCTTCCCATCACCTGGGGCTACATCCCATTATAGAAACGTCTCAGTATATCTAGGTGTAATCATCATTTGTTCCGTGTTCCGCCACACATCGCTTCAGCGGCTGGAATGAGATTGCCGCACCCCCCGAGGGCAGCTACTCCATGAATTCAATGGTGGGCACTTCCGTCACCTGTTCCGTCCTTCACCCGTGCACGGCTGGGATATTGTTCACACGAATTCCGAGTACCGGAGCAAAAAGAAAAGAAATAACCGTTCTTCTGAGACCATCGGAGTCTAGAACAGGCTTTGTCAAGCTGCGCTCCGTGTTCAACGGGTTCCTCCGCTTTCTCAAATCCAGTTCAGACCAAAAATGAGAAGTTTGTAGCGAGTACGAAGGAGCACATTTATAAAGAGCAGGAAGTCGCTCGTATCGTCCTTCGTATTCCGGCCCAGTTAAGAAGTTTATGTTGAATACTTTCTGCCATCTTTTAATTAACCTCGTCCACCGACTGACATGAAGCAGCCAATTGTAGGTGGAGGAACACCACTGCAGCTTGGTTGGGTGTATGTGTTGGGGGCAGGATACAGGGAAAAGTCTAATGATGTGCCATGTGCAGTATAAAGGGAAGAGACCAATGATATGCTGGGGGCAGGATACAGGGAAGAGACCAATGATATGCTTGGGGCAGGATACAGGGAAACGACCAATGATATGCTGGGGGCAGGATACAGGGAAGAGACCAATGATATGCTTGGGGCAGGATACAGGGAAACGACCAATGATATGCTTGGGGCAGGATACAGGGAAGAGACCAATGATATGCTGGGGTGGGATACAGGGAAGAGACCAATGATATGCTGGGGTGGGATACAGGGAAACGACCAATGATGTGCGGGGGTGGGATACAGGGGAAAGACTGCATAATGATTGTAGTCTACAGGTGTCCTCCTTAACATCAAGCCTATGGGATAGGTCAAGAGGTACTCAAGTTATAGACAGATCAGTGTTTTAGGCATAGTGCTCTACTTACACATCTGAGCCCTGAGCATATTGATCAGAACCACGGTCCTGACTTCCCATGTCTTCTGGGGAACCCTGGCAGTGATTCAGGGCTGCCCTTGTTAAATGATGACCCATTCCCGTTTCCCACCTCCTTATACCACCTCCTGTCTCCAGCAACTGGGGAACAAACTGACATCTGAGGCCAAACCTGATATCTGAGGCCCAACCTGACATCTGAGGACCAACCTGACATCTGAGGCCCAACCTGACATCTGAGGCCAAACTTGACATCTGAGGCCCAACCTGACATCTGAAGGCTAACCTGACATCTAAGGCCCAACCTGATAACTGAGGACCAACTTGACATCTGAGGCCAAACATGACATCAGAGGCCCAAGCTGACATTTGAGACCAACCTGACATGTGAGGCCAAACATGATATCTGAGGCTCAACCTGACATTTGAAACCCAACCTGATGTTTAAGGTCCAACCTGGCATCTAAAGACCAACCTGACATTCGAGGCCAAACCTGACATCTGAGGCCCGACCTGACATCTGAGGCCCAACCTGACATCTGAGGCCCAACCTGACATCTGAGACCCAACCTGACATCTGAGGACCAACCTGACATATGAGGATTAACCTGACATATGAGACGCAACCTGACATCTGAGGCCCAACCTGACATATGAGACCCAACCTGACATCTGAGGACCAACCTGACATATGAGACCCGACCTGACATCTGAGGCCCAACCTGACATCTGAGGCCCAACCTGACATCTGAGACCCAACCTGACATCTGAGACCCAACCTGATATCTGAGGACCAACCTGACATCTGAGGACCAACCTGACATCTGAGGATCAACCTGACATCTGAGGATCAACCTGACATGCCCGACCTGACATCTGAGGCCCAACCTGACATCTGAGGCCCAACCTGACATCTGAGACCCAACCTGACATCTGAGACCCAACCTGACATCTGAGGACCAACCTGACATATGAGGATTAACCTGACATATGAGACGCAACCTGACATCTGAGGCCCAACCTGACATATGAGACCCAACCTGACATCTGAGGACCAACCTGACATATGAGACCCGACCTGACATCTGAGGCCCAACCTGACATCTGAGGCCCAACCTGACATCTGAGACCCAACCTGACATCTGAGACCCAACCTGATATCTGAGGACCAACCTGACATCTGAGGACCAACCTGACATCTGAGGATCAACCTGACATCTGAGGATCAACCTGACATCTGAGACCCAACCTGACATATGAGGCTCAACCTGACATCTGAAACCCAACGTGACCTCTGCGGACCAACCTGCTATCTGAGGCCCTGCTGACAGGGACCCCCCTCTGAATTAAAATCGGTGTCTTTCTAAATATAGCTTTTCTATGTGTAAACCAACTTCCAAATAACGTGACTTTAAACTTTTTCGCAGCACGCCGCCGTGTGTTTTTCCCGTACGAGATAATAAAAGATCACACGAAGCTCACGTTGGACAAAAAAAAAACAAACCACAAAAGAAACATCTAACCTCTGTTGCATTTACTAGTCCCGGTGTTTAAAGAAGCAAACTGACAGAAATCCTTTTGTGTAGGATCCTCCTGATGCACTCAGACTCCCACCGGGAGGGGAAAACACGCTACTTTTTCCAAAGCTTTTGAAAGCTTGTCGGGGATGATTTGTCAAACAGATAATGTAGATAATTAAGAAGTCATCCTTTTCAGAGGCTGCAAAAGCCTAGTGGAGAATCGACTCGCGCCTTTTTATCCTTCCCGCCGACTGCCGGGTCTCGCCGAGGAACAAGAGTGCCTTCCCTAACCCAGCCGCAGCCTCCAAAAAAAAAGTCTTTATCAAAAGGGAGGCTCGGAGCTCGCCGACAATAGACAACCGACCAACTCCTCTTCTCAAGAATGAAAAAAAACAAGAACGAGACGCACAATTAATGTCCGTCCCCCGGATAGAAGAAGGCTTTGTGTAATTACAAAAGGGTTTTGATGGAGGCTGGAAATTGCTTATATTGATTTAAATTGAACAAACACAATTCAGGAATAGAAAGGGGAAAACAAAAACAAAAACAAAAAAAACCTAAGAGAGCGTTGTGATTGTCTCAGGCCTGTCGGCGTGGGAACGGCTCCATTCTTCGGCCTGCTGGGAGAAAAAAACGAGAGCCCTGGAATGCTGCGTTTACCGCGGGGCCGTGGCGTGCTGTCGGATAATGGAGCTCGTGCGAGCGCAAAGAGAAAATCAGGCGACAACTGTTTGTTTACCGCCGGTAATGAAATGCAGCGATTGTAGAGGCTGTGCGGCCCGATCCACCGAAGGCTGAGGATGACCCTGAGAATTATGTTACCTGACCAGCAACAGCGTGAGAGCCGTTATAGACCAAGAACGTAATTTCTCGGGTGTAGTAATTCACCTCGGGGGGAGAAAATTGACTCGGCTCTCAATAGGGAATGTGTAATAATTACATATATCTATATATCTATCTCTATCTCTATATATTGTTTATTATGAGAAGGACAAAACCAGCCTTTCTCAACCTTTTTACCCCAGGGGAACCCTTTAAATAATGTTTAGGTCTCAGAGAATCCCTGCCAAAACCAATTTATTGCATGCCAGGGAGAAGAATGCCCATTATATTGGTGGCCAGTGGGAAAAATGCCGCTTTTATTGATGGCCAATGGGAGGAATGCCCCTTATATTGCGTCCAATGGGAAGGATGCCTCTTATATTGGTGGCCAGTGGGAAAAATGCCGCTTTTATTGATGGCCAATGGGAGGAATGCCCCTTATATTGCGTCCAATGGGAAGGATGCCTCTTATATTGGTGGCCAGTGGGAAGAATGCCCCTTATATTGCGTCCAATGGGAAGGATGCCTCTTATATTGGTGGCCAGTGGGAAAAATGCCGCTTTTATTGATGGCCAATGGGAAGAATGCCCCTTATATTGCATCCAATAGGAAGGATGCCTCTTATATTGGTGGCCAATGAGTCTGATTGGTCAGGAAGCCAGTTTGCCTAGCAACAAGTGAAGCCGGCTTCCTAGCCAATCAGGAAACCGGGAGGCGAGTCATGACATGCCGCCCGGCTTCTGAATGGTTGGGAAGCCAGGCTGCCTACCAACAAGTAAAACTGGCTTCCTAGCCAATCAGGAAGCCAGGCGGCATGTCATGAGCCGATTCCCAGTTTCCTAATTGACTAGGAAGCCAGCTCCACTTGTTCCTAGTCAGCCTGGCTTCTGACCAATCAGGGAGGCGGGTCATTATGTGCCGCCTGGCTTCCTGAATGGTTAGGAAGCCAGGCTGCCTAGCAATATAACCCACCACTTGGCTTCCTGTTTGGAAAGGAAGCCGGTGTTCTATCGAAAACTCGTCGAAATCTCCAACTACCTCACTGCCGGGCACTTGCAAGTTGGAGATTTCTACCAGACGGCGTTAGACTGCAAAACACAAAGACTGACGGAGCTTCTGTACGGCTGCATTTTAACCCTATTCAGCAGGTGGCAAACTCGCCGAGTATTCTGAAAACGCTATGCGCGCATGCGCAACGCAACTGTACAGAGCTCCAGTCTTTCTGAGCACCGGAAGTGAGGTAGTTGGAGATTTCGATGAGTTGCAGGTTTCCATAGAACAGCGGCTCCATGCACTGCCAGAATTCCAGTATCGGAGGTAAGTCTTGCAGCATTGGGGTGAGTATGGATATCGGTATCGGGGTATCCCTAGCGATTATAGATATATATATATTCAGGGCTTAAAAAATCCACTCGTCTGCTGGTCTGTGACGAGAGGACGGCGGAGCCTGACGAGCAGCTTCCCGGCCGGCCGTTGTAATTACACAGCTTTACATTCAAGCGATCGAGCGTCTCTAAGAGACGCTCGATCTCTTGTATTAGCAGCTGTCACTGCCGTTGCCGGTCCCGAGATCCGATGTGCCCGATGCGGCCGGGACGGGCACGGCTCTGTGCCTCTAGATCAAAGGGAGTTCAGTATACGAACTCCCTTTGATCTCCTCTCAGTCCCCCGAATGCAGGAAGTGATGTATATTACATCACTTCCTGCATTCAGTGTCACTCTCCAGCTACAGAAGCTGATGAAGCAGATCTCATGCTTCATCAGCTTCTCTGGGGGTCCCTAGGTGACATTAGGGGTCTTGGAGACCCCTGATGTCTCCATAAAGAGGACTTGTCATGTAAATTGGCTATCACATAGGGGGCTTCTTAGCCCCCACATGTAATAGCAATACAGTTGTTTGTAAAAAAAAAAAAAAAAGTCATACTAAAATTAAAGAATCATAAAAAAATTAAAGAATCATAAAAAAAATAAAGAAGCATAAAAAAATTAAAAAAGAAAACATTTTTTTAAGTCCCCGCCCCCCACATACACACGCATATATGCGTCGGGTGCGCCTAGGCGTGAAAACGACGATTGCGTATTACATATCGCCGCAAACGTCGGAGAGCAATAATTTTAGAGCCATTAATCAGTGATAACTGATGAGCAGTAAAAGCGTTTTAATCGTCGCCTGTGGGCGTTTTCCGCGATTTTTTTGCGGGCGCACTCAATTTTAAGGCTTGACATGTTTGGTGTCTATTTACCCG
>NW_017307448.1:433457-441558 GCF_000935625.1 Nanorana parkeri | reverse complement strand
TTTACATTTATGGTACTTTTTTCATTATATAGTAAAAAAAAAAAAAAACAACCCCCTCCCCCAGTGGTGATAATATACCTCCAAAATAAAGCTCTGTCTGGCCCCATAAAATTTTTACATAAATTGCAAGGCTATAGTCCGGTCATGTGACTGGTGACATTTTTGACTGACTGGTGAGACACCATCACATTTTTCAAGCCCTGTATATATATATATATATTGTTTATTATAAGAAGGACTAAACCAGCCTTTCTGAACCTTTTTACCCCAGAGGAACCCTTGAAATGTTGGTTAACGCGTGACATAACGCACGCTGATGCATGCATGTCAATACACCACAGCGGCAAGGAGAATTGTGAACGGGCCGGCGTTATATACCCCTTGGCAATTGCGCCACAGGTCTGATGCTCGCCTACGTCCTGCGGCTTCCTCTTTCCTATGTAACTTGCTGACATTAGAGAGCTCCAGGATCAAGCGGCGTGTCTTCACGCCCTTCTCTTTGGCTCTCCGTCTCCTATCCTCTGTCTGCGGGGGCACAGGACTCGATTCAAGAAGTGTTGAGGGACGTCTGATGTTTAAAGGTCAGCCGCTGATCTTTGTCCCAAAGGATAACTAATTCATCCTGCGAATTAAAGCGATTTTCCTCCCCTCGTTACTGCGTCCCCCCCTTTCTTATCCTCTGCAGCCTTGAGCCCGAGAGCCGCCTCGTCAGCTACTCAGTCATCTAAATGTTAGCCGTAACCGAGGCCTTGAAATATCACGGCGCGCCCGGGTAAATTTCGGAGGAGATTGCACTTTGTTGGGGCCCGGAGATGCCGCGGTAAAAGTATATTATTTTTATCTCTGCATCACTAAAGAGGACGTCTGGAATCTATTTCATCTAAATGTTTTCCAGCAGTTCTACTGGCTGCAATGTGGACCGTTCTCTGTGCAGCCAACACTTGATTCTTGGGAAAATCATACCCAATCCTCATTGCTCCAAGCCAGTGGCGTCACAAGGGGTGGTGGGGCCCGCACCCAGGTGACACCATTACAGGGGTGACTGTCAGTCATTTTGGTGTCACCCCCTCCACCCCCACCCCCTCCTCGGTCATGGCCCGAGAGCCCGACAGTATCAGGAGAGAGGAAGGGACCCGGCGGCATACCTCATCCCGCTGGGTGAACGTCCCCTCCTCTCTCTGCCGGTGTTCTGTTGAAAGCTCCAACTCGTCGAAATCTCCGACTACCTCGCTGCCGGGTACTCGCAAGTTGGAGATTTTGGCCAGAAGGCGTTAGACTGCAAAACACAAAAAAATGACGGAGCTTCTGCGCAGCTGCACTTTAACAATATTCAGCAGGGGGCTGAAAAAAACGCTATGCGCGCATGCGCACCGCAACTGTACGGAGCTCCGGTCTTTCTGACCACCAGAAGTGAGGTAGTTGGAGATCTCGATGAGTTGGTGCTTTTAACAGAACACCAGCATCCATCAACGAGATGGCGCCGGCAGGCGTCAATCAGATGGGCACTCATGCGCGATGTGACGTCACGGGCATGCGCGATGACGACACGGCGTGGAGGCATCCGGTCTCCGCTCCGGGTGACACCCGGCCTCGGGACGCCCCTGCTCCAAGCCCCCAGGTAGTATCCTCCAATTCCCGGTGGAGGTGTGGTTGTTGGGAGAGGTGCATACAATCTTATATTACTCAGAACAAGTTTTGATTAAACTTTTCCAATGTTTTATATAAGATTGCTGAGGAAAGTGACAACATCTGCTCAGTGAAAGGTTTGGAAAGTTTTTTTTTAGAAGGGCAAAAGGTCAAAGTAAAGATAGGTGTCATCTTTGTATCAGATCCCAGGTGTCATCTTTGTATCAGATTCGGGTGTCATCTTTGTATCAGATCTCAGGTGTCATCTTTGTATCAGATCTCGGGTGTCACCTTTGTATCAGATCTCGGGTGTCACCTTTGTATCATTCGGGTGTCACCTTTGTATCAGATGGCGGGTGTCACCTTTGCATCAGATGGCGGGTGTCACCTTTGTATCAGATCCCGGGTGTCACCTTTGTATCAGATCCCGGGTGTCACCTTTGTATCAGATCCCGTGTGTCACCTTTGTATCAGATGGCAGGTGTCACCTTTGTATCAGATCCCGGGTGTCACCTTTGTATCAGATGGCGGGATTTTCAGACCTCAATCATAGAACATTGTTACTCTGTCATTGACTTTAGATTCCGTTACAATACTCCATCACCATCTTCCGTCGTGGATTCACTCTCTGACCCGGTTAAATTCCCTTTTTTTTCTGGATATTTGTCGGTTACAACAATAAACCCAACAACGGCCTTTTTTTCTGTTTGACAAATGATTAGCTCATCTTAAAAATGGGCCGGCGATAATTCGCGCCTCGCCTGCGCCGGACAGACAGAATCTATCACGTTTTCCTCAGAGATCGGAAATGATCACAGAGGGAGCGGTGAAGGTCCAGAGCCATTCATTCTCATCTTATCATCTCCGGCCTGATAGATCGCTTCTTCCCGTCACCGCACAAAAAAAGAGGCCCAAACCGACTTAGCATAGATTTTCCGGGCCGCGCCGAAAGGCCAGTTTAACCGACAACTCGCCGTAAATCTACTAAGTCATCCAGCTGTCTCTGAGGTTAGGCCCGCTGAGCCAGATGTAACGATTTCTTCCAGGATTTGCCTTTTGCTGTTTAAGCTCAGGGAATCTTCTGCCACTGACTGCTGAGCTGCCGCGCTTCACAGCTCTTCATTCTTCAGGGTTTGGACGGAGGATAGCGGGAGGCGGGAAGGATGGAATTTAAGAAGATCTACACAAAGAAATTGGGCTTTCCATTGTTGTTGTGTTATTTTTTAACCCATCAGAAGCAGGAAGTTAAAATCTTGTTGGAAGGAAGGAAGAGGGATGGAAAGTAGCATGTAATTAAAGGAGGGAGGATTTAAAGAAAGATGGAAAGAAGAAAGGAAAGAAAAGAGGAAAGAAGGAAGGAGGGAAGGAAGGAAGGAAAGAGGGAAGGAAAGAAAGAAAGATGGAAAGAAGAAAGGAAAGAAAGGAGGAAAGGAAAGAAGGAAGGAAGGAGGGAAGGAAGGAAGAGGGATGGAAAGTAGCATGTAATTAAAGGAGGGAGGATTTAAAGAAAGAAAGACAGAAAGAAAGAAAGAAAGAAAGAAAGAAAGAAAGAAAGAAAGTTGGAAAGAAGAAAGGAAAGAAAAGAGGGAAGGAAGGAGGGAAGGACGGAAGGAAAGAGGGAAGGAAAGAAAGAAAGATGGAAAGAAGGAAGGAAAGAAAGAAAGATGGAAAGAAGAAAGGAAAGAAGGAAGGAAGGAGGGAAGGAAGGAAAGAGGGAAGGAAAGAAAGAAAGAAAGAAAGGAGAGAAAGAAGGAAAGAAGGAAGGAGGGAAAGAAGGAAGGAAGGAAAGAGGGAAGGAAAGAAAGAAAATGAAAGAAAGGAAAGAAAGAAAGGAGAGAAAGAAGGACAGTGTGGACAAAATAAAGTAAGGAAGGAAGGAGGGAAGATGGAAGGAATGGATGGAGGAAGAAAAGGAGAAGGATGAAAAAAAAGAAAGGATAAAAAGGAGGAAGAAATGAAAGAAGGGTTGGAAGCAGAAATTAAGATGGAAGGAAGGAATGGGGAAAGAAAAGAAAGAGAGACAGGAAGGAAGGAAGAAAGACAGGAAGGGAAGGAGGAAGCAACAGGACAGAAGGAAAAAAAACGAAGCAAGAAAGAAATAGAAGGAAGTTAGCAAGGAAGGATGGATGGAAGGAAGGAAAATAACAGAAAGAAAGAAAGGGACGGAAGGAAAGTAGAAAGAAGGGAGGAAAGAAAAATAATTAATGGTGGAAAGAAAGGAGGAACGTGAGAAAAGGAAGAAGAAATAAAGAAACACTCAATTTGCATCTTAAAAAAACGAATGAACTTTTTATTGATTTCGGTCCAATTAGATGTAACAGCCGATAACTGACCAATCACGGGCAGGTCCTCCTCTCCAGTACAGGGGTGTCCGGTAATTGGGGTGCTGAGGATATACATTGTCACAGAGTGCAGCGTTATGAAAGTTCTAACATTGGGATCAGATCTTCCTCCGTGTCCTGCCCTCGGTGCCGTGCCTGGTTCCGGCCGACAGTCCGCTGGCTTTCTTTCTCCGTGGGAGATGGATGTCTGACCATCGTGTGGGAAGAGACTTCCTGTACAGCGTTATAAACCTTCCTAATCACCTTCCTTCATTTTAAGTGTTTTCAAATCAATAAAAAAGAGCAAAAGGTGACGTCTGAACGACCAGTAATTAGTACAGGAGAGCGGAGAGGAACGTCTGCTAATGCCGCTCATACTGTCATCTGCGAAAACAACAGCAATCAGCGAATGATTGATTCCTCCCTTATTACACCGAAAATGCTGCAAACTGTACATTCTGTGTTCCTGATCATGGTAGTAGGTGACGAGTCAATTGTTCTTTACACTTTGTTTCATTCTGCAGAATTATTATATCCTCTAAGTGTCTGAACATTTCGATCTCGGTATTCCGCCGCAGAGAAAACTGAACGTGCAGTTTTCAACTTCTTCACCTTTTATAAATTTATCACCTCAATTCTCTCTATTGAGCGGCGGAAGGTGATTGTTATCCCCGGCGGACTCGGCACAGACAGCGCATGTTGGAGCTGCACATCGAGGCCTCTAATTGGTCACTGTCACACCCTATTGACCAGTGAAGTAGATCATTAATTTGCCGCTGGCTTTTCATTCACATCATTGAATTCCAAAGCAGATGTTACCGGAAGATAATTGGTCATTTCCTATTTGGAGCGGCACTTTGGTCGCTTCCCTTGAAGGGGAGAAAAATTAGAATTTTAGAGGGAAGAGTAAAATTGCGGTCAAAGCCCTAGTTTCCCAGCGCTTAGAAGGAACGTCCGCCAAATGTGAACGATTCGGCTTTCAAACAACTCACCGGGGGTACAATCAGGGCCCAATTTACTTTCTCTGCTGCCCCAAGGTTCCTCAATGCGTGCCCTACCTGCAACCCCCCCCCTGGAGAATGGCAGATCTGCAGGCTGCATACAATGTTGCCAAGATAACTTGTACAAAACAAGTGGCGGCTTCCCCGCTGTACATTTAGCTCTGCTTGCCCAAAGCCGGGCTAAATGTAGAAAACAACTACCCGCCCAGGCATCGGGAGATAGGAATTCCACACCTCTGCTGCCCCTCTACTCCCCGCTGCCCCGAGGCCAGGCCTTGTGGGAAATCCAGCCCTGGGTACAATCTGAGTACAGAAGCTTCCACCTGTGCTCGGGGACCCCATTCTTACCCCATTGGGTGCCGCCATCTTGCTTCTCACACAGCTTGGTGAAGGTGAGCTCAAGCTGTCAATCACAACCCACATTCCACCCTTCTTCTTGAAGCTGCGTGTAGTAGAGACATTGCAACAAATGTTGCTATAGGCAGAAATCCTCAATTTGCTGACAATTGTGTAAATCTGGCCCTGAATAGAACACAGCCTGAGAAATGACCTACAAGCATCCTCGCGGCGTTGTCCAACACCGAAGGAGAACGTGAAGGATGTTTAAGGTTGCCGCGCTCACATTTCAAGCGCTAAGTGGCACAGAATTTATGGACGGGCCACTAAAAGGCATCGCAACCCGCCACAAATCACCTCGCGGTGTGGACGCGGCGGCTCAGAATGAACCTTCGGCATGCAAATCCAAAAGTGACAGATATTAATGTCTTCTACGTGGCGCTTTTCTTGGCGGTCCGGCGTTGGCGGTGCTCATCTTATGCCAAATGACCAGAGACCGTACAGACGGCTAAATTCCCGCTTCGCCGTCCAGGGGACAGACTCAGAAACCATCAGCGTGATTCTGTATGGCAGGTGCCTGATTGATCGCCGCATGTCAATGAGAGCCCACGTCCAGCGTCTGGACGGAAAGGGAGAGAGAACAATATGGATTGTGGAGGAGGAACGCTGATCAATTAAGAGCTTAACTGTTAACTTTTAACCTCTTGAGTGCCTGAATTAATGAGGGATATTGATTGAGTCTCGAGTAACAGAACCACAGTCACAGCAGATGATGCTTTTACCCACTGATGCTTGCAGGTCATATTGCAAAGATTTTAGATCAGTGAAGGACAATTTCCCCCGCGAATGAGATGCTACGCCATTTTTTTGTTCTTTTAATTTGGCTTTTATTGAATTAAAAAGAGAAAATGAGGACGTTTGGCTCACTTTCCATCGCTGGTACATTACATTCCAGGTTCTAAAAACAGCTGCTATTGTTTCCAGTCAGGGAACTATTGGCACGACGGTCCTTAGCATCTGAAGTTTTATTTTAGGAAATTGTGAGATTTTTGTTGTCTATGTGTCTACAATAATGCTAAGAGCCCCTGTAAGCTGTACTAGCGGCAATAACCCTAACCCTATTGGTAAACCTTATGGAACACATTCTGACCCTTAACCTGAATCCTTCTTCCAAATTCTCCCATGGTAGGTCTCCTTGGGTCTTTTTTGTGATAGAGTTCTAGTTTATATGACCATCAAAACATTTGCCCTACCTTAACTCCTAACCCTAAATATATTTAACCCTAACTCCTTACTCTATCCCCAGTCCTCATATATTCCCCAACTGTAGCCCTAACCCAAAGTAACCCCTAACCTAGTTCTCCTACCCCAAACATCTAACCTTATTTCCAAAGCCTTAACCCTAATCCTGAAATCAACCCCAAACATTAGCTCCTAACTCCAACTTTCATTCCAACCCCCAACCTTAGCTCCTAGCTCCAACTCTCATTCTAACCTTAGCTCCTAACTCCAACTCTCATTCTAACCTTAGCTCCTAACTCCAACTCTCATTCTAACCTTAGCTCCTAACTCCAACTCTCATTCTAACCTTAGCTCCTAACTCCAACTCTTATTCTAACCCGTAACCTTAGCTCTTAAATCCAACTGTCATTCCAACACCTAACCCTAGCTCCTGACTATCTGGATAACTCTTACCTTTATTACCTAACTCTAACAACTTAACCCCCACCCTTTGCCTCTAGCAATAACCCTTTCACCAATGCCTAATGCTATTACCTAACTCTAACCCTAATCTTAACCCCTAATTTGAGCCCTACATTCTAAAGCTGGACATACCACACAAAGCAACTTTTCAGCAATGTTAACCATATTGATTAAGCTTGAATCCAGATCTCAAGTAATGGAATGTATAAATGAATGATTTTGATTGACTGCAATGAGGATGGATTGAGGTTGTCTCAGTTAAATCTGATTTTGGCTAAAATTGGGGCCAGCAAAACCCTTATCCTTTGCTAACCATTGACATTAACTAGCTCTAATCTGAATCCCCTCATGCTAAACACCAACCCTAGTCTCTAACTCTAACCCTAACACTTATTATAACCCTAACCTTAATCCCTATGTCTAACCCTAACACTTGTTATAACTCTAACTTTAGTCCCTAACTCTAACCCCAGCACTCGTTATAACCCTATCTTTAGATCCTAACTCTAACCCTAAGACTTCTTATAACCCTAAGCCTGCAATTCCTGACCTCCTTTTGAAAATCAACTAAAACTCCCAGGTGGTCAGAAATATAGTCAGGTGTTAGAGCTAGACTTGTGCGCCATCAAAAAATTTGTTCCGTTTCGTTTCGTTCCATTTCGTAATATCCATTATTTCGTATTTTGTAATTCGTATCCGAAACTCAATTCGCATTCGTACGAAATACGGATTTTCGTTAGTTTCAGCACATTTTCGTAACTTTACGAACATTCGTTATGATGAAGTTAAAAAGCAAAAATACCTTTGTTAATATTGGAGTCGATGTGGTAGTTGTTTTTTATCCGAAATACGAATTCCGTTAACGGATTCCGGATCCGAATTTCGGATTTCGGACTTTAAAAAAAACTACCATCAACTCCAATATAAATGTACTTTGCTTTTTAACTTCAATATAACGAATGTTCGTAACGGAACAAAAATACGTCAACGGAATTTCGTATTTCCTGCCTGTGTATTGTAATGCAACTCTCAGCAGCAGCAGATCCGTATTTCGGATTAAAAAAAAATCTTGTCATGTTGTTCAACCTCATTTACAGGGGTAATATTAGTTCC
>NW_017307448.1:421837-432477 GCF_000935625.1 Nanorana parkeri | reverse complement strand
CTCCAACTCTCATTCTAACCTTAGCTCCTAACTCCAACTCTCATTCTAACCTTAGCTCCTAACTCCAACTCTCATTCTAACCTTAGCTCCTAACTCCAACTCTCATTCTAACCTTAGCTCCTAACTCCAACTCTCATTCTAACCTTAGCTCCTAACTCCAACTCTCATTCTAACCTTAGCTCCTAACTCCAACTCTCATTCTAACCTTAGCTCCTAACTCCAACTCTTATTCTAACCCGTAACCTTAGCTCTTAAATCCAACTGTCATTCCAACACCTAACCCTAGCTCCTGACTATCTGGATAACTCTTACCTTTATTACCTAACTCTAACAACTTAACCCCCACCCTTTGCCTCTAGCAATAACCCTTTCACCAATGCCTAATGCTATTACCTAACTCTAACCCTAATCTTAACCCCTAATTTGAGCCCTACATTCTAAAGCTGGACATACCACACAAAGCAACTTTTCAGCAATGTTAACCATATTGATTAAGCTTGAATCCAGATCTCAAGTAATGGAATGTATAAATGAATGATTTTGATTGACTGCAATGAGGATGGATTGAGGTTGTCTCAGTTAAATCTGATTTTGGCTAAAATTGGGGCCAGCAAAACCCTTATCCTTTGCTAACCATTGACATTAACTAGCTCTAATCTGAATCCCCTCATGCTAAACACCAACCCTAGTCTCTAACTCTAACCCTAACACTTATTATAACCCTAACCTTAATCCCTATGTCTAACCCTAACACTTGTTATAACTCTAACTTTAGTCCCTAACTCTAACCCCAGCACTCGTTATAACCCTATCTTTAGATCCTAACTCTAACCCTAAGACTTCTTATAACCCTAAGCCTGCAATTCCTGACCTCCTTTTGAAAATCAACTAAAACTCCCAGGTGGTCAGAAATATAGTCAGGTGTTAGAGCTAGACTTGTGCGCCATCAAAAAATTTGTTCCGTTTCGTTTCGTTCCATTTCGTAATATCCATTATTTCGTATTTTGTAATTCGTATCCGAAACTCAATTCGCATTCGTACGAAATACGGATTTTCGTTAGTTTCAGCACATTTTCGTAACTTTACGAACATTCGTTATGATGAAGTTAAAAAGCAAAAATACCTTTGTTAATATTGGAGTCGATGTGGTAGTTGTTTTTTATCCGAAATACGAATTCCGTTAACGGATTCCGGATCCGAATTTCGGATTTCGGACTTTAAAAAAAACTACCATCAACTCCAATATAAATGTACTTTGCTTTTTAACTTCAATATAACGAATGTTCGTAACGGAACAAAAATACGTCAACGGAATTTCGTATTTCCTGCCTGTGTATTGTAATGCAACTCTCAGCAGCAGCAGATCCGTATTTCGGATTAAAAAAAAATCTTGTCATGTTGTTCAACCTCATTTACAGGGGTAATATTAGTTCCCGTTTCAAAGAAATTCGGTTTCGAAATTCATTAACGGAATTTCGTATTTTGGATATAAATTCGGAAACTGCAATTCGGATTTCGTATGCTTACGAATCTACGAATTTCAGGTAAATTTGTACGAATTTCGATTCGTAACGAAACGAATCGCACATGTCTAGTTACAGCTGGGAGATCTTACTATCAGGGCACGTTCACACAATTTTCCGGACCAGATCTGGTCCGGAAAATGGTGTGAACCTGTCCGCAGTTCCAGTGCATTCCAGACCAGACAAAATGAGACATGCAATAGTTCTCTGGTCTGGTCTAGAACGGACTGCGCTGGTGTGAACAGACGCCAGAAATAGCAAAGAGATACATTAGGATGCATTCTGGGTCCTGAAACAATCTGGTCTGGTCTGGTCTGGAGATGATCTGGATGTGGTGTGAATGGGCCCTTAAGGTATCCAAGACATATACAAAGCCGGGAGCTGACACAGCCCACATGGCTCCAAATATAGTTTAAATATTACTTTTGGCTGCAATTCCCTTTCACCTTTAGGAGTTCAAGAAACACTAATTTGCATACTCATCAGAGCTCCCAGTGCCTGAAAGTCAAAAACAACTGTATCAGTTTTAGAGATGTAATCTCCTTCATTCCAGCCTCCGTACAGATTATCACGTGGAGTCCTTCTTTTAACAGTGACACTTGCAGATGATAATTGTTGCTCTTTTATATCAGCGTGCCGTTCCCAGGACTGCTAGAAGAGTTTTTCGCATTCAAAAAGGTCAGCGTATGTGAATGATTCACCTGTCACAATATTCAGAGAAGCAAATTGATGCAAAGCGGTTTTCTAGTGACAGAGGGACAGCGAAGCGAAGGATCTTCAAGCTGTTTATCAGGACTCACGCGGATGATTCATGTCCCCCCAGGGGGCTGCGTGAAGAGCAGAGCGATATTTGGAGGATATAATGAAGATACAAGGTTCGAGATGAAATATTAATCACGTCTTGTAGGTATAAATCTGACTGCTTTCGCCGGTGCCGCCTTTCACTGTTAGTTTACAAATAAACACTTTGATTTCAGCTGCTACAATGCAAATATTTGATTTCGCGAGGGCCATCCATAGAGGAGGACGGAGGAGAGACACCGTGCCTGAATTCCAGGCTTAATACTGTTTATTAAGAAAGAAAGAATTCAATTTGCAGGAAGTCGCCTTTCGCAAGACTTGAAATATAAGTGGATTTCTGTTACGTATTGTCAGGCTGACGAGTCGGGACACATCCGGAGTTTATTAAAGTACTTCCAGCAAATGTGAAAAAACACCTTTTAGGCTCTAAACGTATAGCCGCTAAAAGCAACATTAGAAATATTTTAAAAGGATCGTTCCATCAAAGCCTGGCATTTCAGTCTATGGTACAAGTGGGAGAAAGTTCAAGAACTTCTTTTTTAGCTACAAGTGATCAACTGAAAAAAAGCTTAATTTCATGCAAACAGCTCAATACACAATAGTCATACACAATGTGACGAAAGGTTTGTGGATACCTAACTATAACACCTACTATATGGCCGAAAGTACAGGAACCTCCCTCCAGATTATTGGGTTCAGGTGTCTCCAGTGAAGGTTTTGGTAATACAAAGACATTGTAGACAATTGGGCTCTTCCAGCCTTGTGGTCACAGTTTGGTGAAGACCCTTTTCTGTTCCACCATGACTGTCCCCTGTGCATGCAGCCAGCAAAATAATGACATGGTTTGATCAGTGTGATCAACTGCACAGTTAGTTTTCCTTGTGTAGCAAACCAGTGACCATTAGCTACTATCCAATAGCAATGGATTTCCTAGTTGAAGGTCCAAGGTCTGGACAACCTGGCTTTATGCAGTGCATGCCTCCTCTCTTCTTTTGTAAACATTTGCTGGTTCAGTTCTAATATGCCATTTTTTTCCAAAACCATTTCCGAAAATGTGCCAGTTTTGTCCTTAACCACGAGAAAACACTTCACCATATTTCTTGGCCTGTGGCTTGCTGATCACTGCTCTCTGGCTAGTGTTGATGGCATCAGTTTGAGAAACATCTGAAATCAAATAGAATTCATTGGCAGGTGCATTTGACTTGCAGTTGACCTCCTTCTGGTCTGTATTTATCTTGCAGTTGACCTCCTTCTGACCTGCATTTGACCTGCAATTGACCTCCTTCTGGTCTGCATTTGACCTGCCATTGACCTCCTCCTGGTCTGCATTTGATCCCTTTTCTGTTCCACCATGACTGTCCCCTGTGCATGCAGCCAGCAAAATAATGACATGGTTTGATCAGTGTGATCAACTGCACAGTTAGTTTTCCTTGTGTAGCAAACCAGTGACCATTAGCTACTATCCAATAGCAATGGATTTCCTAGTTGAAGGTCCAAGGTCTGGACAACCTGGCTTTATGCAGTGCATGCCTCCTCTCTTCTTTTGTAAACATTTGCTGGTTCAGTTCTAATATGCCATTTTTTTCCAAAACCATTTCCGAAAATGTGCCAGTTTTGTCCTTAACCACGAGAAAACACTTCACCATATTTCTTGGCCTGTGGCTTGCTGATCACTGCTCTCTGGCTAGTGTTGATGGCATCAGTTTGAGAAACATCTGAAATCAAATAGAATTCATTGGCAGGTGCATTTGACTTGCAGTTGACCTCCTTCTGGTCTGTATTTATCTTGCAGTTGACCTCCTTCTGACCTGCATTTGCCCTGCAATTGACCTCCTTCTGGTCTGCATTTGACCTGCCATTGACCTCCTCCTGGTCTGCATTTGACCTGCCATTGACCTCCTCCTGGTCTGCATTTGACCTGCCATTGACCTCCTCCCGGTCTGCATTTGACCTGCCATTGACCTCCTTCTGGTCTGCATTTTACCTGCAGTTGACCTCCTTCTGGTCTGCATTTGACCTGCCATTGACCTCCTCCTGGTCTGCATTTGACCTGCCATTAACCTCCTTCTGGTCTGCATTTGACCTGCCATTGACCACCTTCTGGTCTGCATTTGACCTCCTCCTGGTCTGCATTTGACCTGCTATTGACCTCCTCCTGGTCTGCATTTGACCTGCCATTGACCTCCTTCTGGTCCACATTTGACCTGCAGTTGACCTCCTTCTGGCCTGTAATTGACCTGCAGTTGGCCTCTTTCCTACCTGCATGTGACCTACTTCTAGCCGGTTTTGCATTCTCAGGAAGTTGTATGACTCTGGCTCAAAAAAAAACCCCAAACCCCATAGATACAGGCTTTTGGCAACTCACTAAGTGGATTCTGTCAAACAGTGGAGCCCAAAGTTGTGAACTGGACTCTTTAAACAGGGAGGCTATTAGAAGTCCAGCTTCCCACAAGATTGTCCTGGAGACCTTAGATATGTTGTGGGTGCTGTTTTGACCAGACGATGGGCTCCACCTTCAGTAACTGGATGAATTAACATCATCAGTCTTAATCCTTATACCAACATCAACTCTGAATAGCTAGTTGTACTTAGCCATATTCAACTGGACTTGTTCATTATTATTAAAGAAGTTTCACTGCTCATCGAAATGCCTTCCTCAGTTCTAATGAGTGTCAGGAACATACCCCTGTATTTATATCTATGCAGTTAACCCCGTCCAATTACCATGCAATGTGTCAAGGAAGATGTCGACGGTCCAAAAACATGACAGAGCTGTGAAAGTCTGTAAACCCGCCCCGTTCCAAATACATATTCCAATCCCATAAAGTATGGGGCAGGTATTCATTCTTCAATTTACACGGCTGAAGGTTTGAATTGTTAAATCAGGACAGTATAGATGCTCAATCAGCATTATATGTGGAAGATAGATGGGGTTGAAGACCACAACCCCTGTTCAAGGATGGTTGTTTCAGTCTGACGTAGATGGCCTCATAAACCAGTATTCCGAGGTGTGAGCTGTAGAGTTCCCCCCTTCTGTGTTGGGTCATCCGTGTGTTGAAACGTTGTTTTAGCTTCCCCATGTACATGTCTTTGCATTCCTCATTATACTGCAGTGCTTATGCCAAGTTACTTCTTTTTGGGGGTTAAGTCTCTGGGACGTACAAGATTCTTCTAGTGTGTACCTGGGCTTACAAACCAAGGGAACATCATGTATATCTCATCAGTACTTCAAAACAACGTCACCAAGTGACCCCTTGATGTGGGGTCCTATTGAGGGACAAGTGACCCCTCATTAGGTGACCCCTTGTCGTAAGGTCCTATTGAGGGACAAAAGACCCTTCATTAGGTGGGCATGTCATTGGATCCTATTGAGGGACAAGTGACCCCTCATTAGGTGACCATGTTGTAGAGTCTTATTGAGGGATAAGTGACCCCACATTGGGTGACCATGTTGTAGAGTCTTATTGAGGGACAAGTGACCCCTCATTAGGTGACCATGTTGTAGAGTCTTATTGAGGGACAAGTGATCCCCCATTAGGTGAACACGTTGTAGGGTCCTATTGAGGGAGTATGGACCCCTCATTAGGTGACCATGTTTTAAGGTCATGTTGAGGGACCCGTGATCCCTCATTAGGTGACCATGTTGTAGGATTCTATTTAGGGACAGGTGACCCCTCATTAGGTGACCATGTTGTAGGATTCTATTTAGGGACAGGTGACCCCTCATTAGGTGACCATGTTGTAGGATTCTATTTAGGGACAGGTGACCCCTCATTAGGTGACCATGTTGTAGGATTCTATTTAGGGACACGCGATCCCTCATTAGGTGACCATGTTATAAAGTCCTTTTGAGGGACACTTTGCCATGCTGATGAACTTTACTCATCTGGTTGTCTATAATAGGCCCCATAGGCTTCATATATCTGAGCACATCGAACCACAAGGTACAGAAGACAGACTATACGTTCACCCCGGCATGCATGAAGATGAAAAGTCGTGTGTTCACAATGACAAATTTATTGTGTGCTTTTAATGAATTCCTCTCCGGTTTTTTTTCTTCTCGGAGATGGAAGGTTAATTTGCTCAGCGCTGGGGTCTGACAATGTTTATCACAGCGCCCGGCGTGGAAATTCACAAAAGATTTGTGTGGCTCCTCGGGGAAGGGGGATTAGTAACCTTGGTGTAAAGAGCGGGAGGGCCGAATTGGCGCGGGGTATTTATGGTTCCGGTGTCATAACTGCGCCCATAAAACTGACATGGCCGCCCGTCTGCAGACACTCCCGTACCTGCTGTTATTTCTGTTATTTACTGCGCTGGAGGAATCATTAAATTAGACGCTCGGTCAGCTGCAGGGCCCGGAAATGTTAACAAATAATTTTTTAAAAGTGTCAGGAAATCTGAGACAGATTCCTCGAAGAAAGAGAAAAGCGAATTTATTCCAGAAGCAGAGATATTGTTAGTTATAAGTAACTTTACATCAAAAATATAACAGATATCATCTAATTACAGGAGGAAATGTTCAAAAATGACCTGCAGTTGTCACTATGAATAGCTATTATCTCTCTCTCCCTCTCTCTCTCTCTCTTTAAAAATTCCCAAAACACACAAAAAAAGTCTGAACCACAGATTCTGATTCTTAGATTGTAAGCTCCTTTGGTCCGGGTCCTCCTCACCTACTGTTCAGGGGTGTATTTTGGTTTTGTGCTGCCCTAGGCAAGACTAAACTCGGGCACCCCCTCAATCTAAATTTGCCCCACCCCATCTTGTTTAAGACATTTTGCACGGCCTGTCAGTCACTGGATACAGCGCACACGGGATCTCAGGACAGCTGTGCATGGTCTCAGGTGGGCTGTACGGGGTCTCAGGTGGGCTGTACGGGGTCTCAGGTGGGCTGTGCAGGGTCTCAGGAGGACTGTGCATAGTCCCTTTCCCTGCATACATGTGCTGCTCCTCTTACCTGCAGCTCAAAGTGCCATCATAGTTACATAGTTACATAGTATTTGAGGTTGAATAAAGACATTAGTCCATCAAGTCCAACCTATTGCGTGTATGCATTTATGTTTGAGCAGGTGTGTGAGTGTGTATTAGTCCATGTGGGATTTTGCTCTTAGGCGTACCTGTACCCCTCTATATTACCTGTACCCCTGTATGTTATGGTCTCCGAGGAACTCGTCCAGCATCAGTACCAAGATAATACATTGCAGTCCCCCAGCCTGCTTCTGGGACTTCCCGCCATCAGATCACATGCTATGGCTGGCCCCCTGCTGCTTCTTCTCCACCTCCTGTACAAAGCCAGCCGGACCGCAACTCACTGGACCCTCCCCTCCACCGGGCAGCTCTCTAATTAGGCAGCCGCTCATAGGAATGCGGCCGCCTAGTTTGCTGCATTAGGCAGCCGTCACTGCCTGATTCTGTGCCGGCCAGCCTCGGCCCACTGGCAAGTCCGGACCTGTTTGCCTCATTGGTTTGGGGCGGTTTGGGGCCGAGTTTCCTGCTGTCCCCCTGGAAAGTGCCGCCCTAGGCAAATGCCTATGGTTTACCTTGCAGTAGATACACCCCTGCTTCTGTATGTCAATGATGCTTGTCAGTGCTTCTTGTCTTGTCTAAGCGATTGTACAGTGCTGCGGAATATGTTGGCACCATATAAATAATAATAATAATTAATAAACCAGCTGAAATTTGCTCAGTCGGTGGTCCTATCTCTCATCCTACATCCTTCCATTGAAAAATCAAAGGAGCTGGGTGGAAATTTGTCATCTGCTCATCCAATCAGATGCAGACAGTGTGCAGGTATGTTAATAGCCGGCTGGTCCAGCTGCCAGAACACAATAGCCAAAGTGGGCAAAGCGGGAGATTCCTCCGTCAGGGCTGTTTTTTTTAGCTGAAGGTTATTATTTTTATTATTATACAGGATTTATATAGCGCTCTGAAGACTCCAGGGGGGGGCGTCCACGGTTCAGACAAAAACCCGAGCGGACCTAGAGGAAGCCAAAACCTCTCATAAATTGTAGTCCAGTTTGCTTTAACTGTAACAATAACTTCCTTTGTGATTAGGAACGAGCGAGAATCTGCCCGGGTTTGCTTCACGTGAATTTGGTGAACCTGAACATAGAGCTAAGTCGCACTGAAATCTATTACTGGGGGAGGGGGGGTCTTGTACTTTAATTCTGGTCATTTTTTTTATTTTTAATGTCCAATAGGCAACCTACTGTCATAGAAAGACATGGGGAGCTGAGCACGGCCAAGGGGGCCATGAACCACAAATACACGAACAGCGGGGGAGGGTAATTTCATGCAGCTCTGAGGGCAACATTGAAAATCCACAAATCCTTTAAATCTTGTGCCCGGGGATGCCGGGAACTTACACACGGTGTTATGCCACAGAGCAATTTTCATGGACAGTCTTAGTGACATCGGCAGAGTATATTTGGCTGTGGAATTGATTTTTTCCTTTAACAATTGACTTATATAAAGCAAGAGAACCCAAATCTGATTTATTTCACTCTAAGAAAGTCTTTTTTCAGGTGGTTTTAGCAGCAACACAGGCTTTTTCTTCAAGCGGTAATAGGCTTTGACCCGCAGATAGAAAATGGCCAGCCGGCCTCACAAAACTGTCCCGTCCCTGGACCATCTCAATCAAACTCTCATTAAAGTGACACTAAACTCCGGAAATAAATCCTAAAAAATCCCTCCAAGTACCTGAACTCTGACCAACAATGTATCTTATTTGTGTATCACTCGGCTGTATATCCTCCAATCATCTCTGACACTGTCCTTCCTTCTGGAGGGGGGGCTACGTCTGTTCCCCATGGGCCCTGTGTGTGTTGTAAAGTAGTCACCCCTCCAAGCCCCCCCCCCCCCGGGATGGACTACAATCTCAATACAAATCAGTTAACTGAACCTGAGATTATAGTCCATCCCGGGGGGGAGCTTGGATCGGTGACTACTTTACATCACACACAGGGACCATGGGGAACAGACGTAGCCCCCCCTCCAGAAGGAAGGACAGTGTCAGAGAGGATTGGAGGATCTCCAGCCGAGTGATACACAAATAAGATACATTGTTGTTCAGAGTTCGGGGACTCGGAGGGATTTGTAAGATGTAACTCCGGATAGGCAGAGCAGACATGCCCTCTGTACTCTAATTAAGTTTTTTGTTAATCCGATCTCTGATCACAAAACTGAATTGCCCATCCAAGATGAGGTCATTCTAAGCACAGGGGCAACAAAATGATCTCTCTCTTTTTACTTTGTATCTCTTTTAATGTATAAATATGAGTCAGGATCCATGGCAGAGAGATCTCACTGTTGGAGGATTGAAGACATAGGAGCTGACTCATCCGACCTGAATCCACCTATACGTAAAATCCCAGTTGTGGGTGGACTGACCCTTTAAGAACCTCTCTTGCTTTCTCTTTGAAGCTGGAAGTTGATTGGATGATCCTCTCGCCTCTAAATAAAGCGGATGACTTTGCGGAGAGCTGACACTTGCCAAGTTGTGCAGCAGTAATAAAAATAATCCTAAAGGACGGTGTTTTATGGGTGTTGAGGAGTTTGCAGCACATTTCATTCCAGCTGTGGTGAAAAGTGAATCTTTATAGCGCGCGGGGATCGGCTCTGGTGTTGGATGTCGTTCCTACAAGAAGAAAATGCCGTATACACCGAACAAAACAAATTCCTTTCCTTTGTACGTCTCTGTTGTGTCGCGAATAAAAGACTGCGCAAACTCCGCCCACTGAGGACGCCGGGTCACCAGAAGAGCTGTAAATAGTCTCCACAAGGGGTGTCTATAGAGGGACGGCGCAATCTGATACATAGTCCAATTTCTGGGGTGCTTTTAAATGTAAAACTACTTGGGGTAACCAGACCCGGATTCCCCACAAGGCCACCGAGGGGTAACCCTGCCGTTCCATGTACACAGTGGGGGGTTAAAAGTAAAAAATAAATAAAGAGACAATAAAAAAAATGAAAACCCGGCCGCCCTGCCATCTGGTTGCCAGTCTCCATTGATGGGGGGGGGGCATTGCGGAACCTGGTCTTGGGGCAGCAGGGAGAATAAATCCGGTCCTGAGGATAACCCTATTCCTCGCCCCCCTGGCAGCCTGAACTCTCCTCCACTGCGCAACACTCTGGAATGTGGGCGGGCCCTCGCCATCCTCCCGTACAATGCAGGACCGCTGGTTCTGCATTATACGTGATGACATCACAGAGCTGCGAGAAGCTGGGCAGTGAAATTAAGCTGCTTAGGGGGGCGGCCTGGGACAGTGAGGGATAAGGGAAGTATTCTACCTATTCCTCCCCGCTCCCAGCCCAATG
>NW_017307448.1:417477-421722 GCF_000935625.1 Nanorana parkeri | reverse complement strand
CTATGGGTACATTTAAAAGCAGGCCGGAGTTGGGCTTTTTTTAAAGAGATTAAAGTGAACCTGTGCTTTGCTTAGGGCAAGACCAAGCCAGGTGTTCCTCATATCAGATACATTGTCATGCCAAGTGCAGCACACTGAGAAATGTGTCATGTGATCCCTTCCAAGTATGTATTCCCTCTCACAGAGATCACAGGACTCCCCCTGACAATGTATTCACCTGCTTTTCTCTCCAGAAGGACGGAGACATCTTTGTTCAGGCATCATTCAGAATCACCATCTACCTCCTGGACTGAGATGTCGGCGCAGAGACACACTCATGTGTTCACAAATTTTGGACACAGATCAGCCCCCGCTGCAGTCTCTCACCCTGTGACTTGTTACAATGTTGCAGTCTGATCACTGGGGGAGGGGAGACTGAGGAAATGCTTCCTCCTTCCTGCAGCAGTGTGATCACTGGGGGAGGGGAGTCTAAGGAAATGCTTCCTCCTGCTTGCAGCAGACTGATGACATCATCTCAGCCTAAGCAAAGTCACTGGACTGGAGCTCAAGGACGTTTTTTTAATATTAAGGTAGCTCAGTAGCCGGGACTAAATAAACTGGTATTATAGTGTTTGCAGTCCGCAGCCCCGCCCCTTCCCCCTCCCCCTTTGCGGGATAACGCTCCGGGCACTTAGCTCTAACAACACGGCGCAGACTCATCCGAGTAAATACAATTATTCTCCCACATTTATCGGGTCCTTTGTTTTATTGATGCTGAATTCACGAGGCTGGAAAATGAGATCAGATCGGCCCAACAGAATTCCGAGAGGGAGAATTAGAATATTCATCCAATCACAGAGCAGAGGCCGCGGCGAGCCGCACACGTCCCCGACATTTTTATGATGCTTCATTTTCCTTCACGTTGAATTTAATCTCTCTGCGTGTCTGCGGGAGAATCGGCGCGTTTAATTGTTAGGAGGGCGGCCACGCCGAGGAGAAAGATGCGAATGAAAGGATAACGTGTACATGCAATACGTTACTGTCCGAGTTAACCTCCCTGGCGGTATTCCCGAGTGTAGCTCGGGGTTACTTTTCCATACCATAAGCGGTAACCCCGAGCTACACTCGGGAATGCCGCATAGCATTTACTTACCTTGTCCCTCGAGCCGCACTGTGTTCTGCGGCCGATGGCGGCTTCCGTATTCCGGGTTCTGTCCCTTGCGAGCGTACGTGTCGCAGGGGGGCGGAACCGGCGGCATATTCAAAAAAAATAAAAAAACGACAAAGACGAAAACAATTCGGGAAAAAAAATAGACCGAAAAATGACATGAAAAAAATACAAAATCATACCGCCAGGGAGGTTAAGGCAGCAAAACGTCTCTGATTTGGTGCTGACACTGTCCTTCCTTCTGGAGGGGGGCTACGTCTGTTCCCCATGGTCCCTGTGTGTGCTGTAAAGTAGTCACTGCTCCAAGCTCCGCCCCCCGGGATGGACTACAATCTCCATACACATGAGTAAACTAAACATGAGATTGTAGTCCATCCCGGGGGGCGGAGCTTGGAGCGGTGACTACTCTACAACACACACAGGGACCATGGGGAACAGACGTAGCCACCCCTCCAGAAGGAAGGACAGTGTCAGAGATGATTGGAGGATCTACAGCCGAGTGACACACAAATAAGATACATTGTTGCTCAGAGTTCGGGGACTGGGAGGGATTTATAAGATACCACTCCGGGGTTTAGTGTCACTTGAGTAACAAGTTGTATATACACCCGTGTAACATGTAAGTCCATCATTAACTGAAACAAAGTATCAAGCATGTACATCAGGGGATGGTGTATTTCCTCTTCCCTGTGAAAATTGTTACATTGCACACCTGTGAATGTGAAAAAGGATCGGGACACCCGGAGCTGTCATTCTGCTTCATCATTCTCTCTTTTCTCTATAAACTTTTTAATTATACATTACAGTTTAATTAGCCCAGTAAACACGTCGGGTCGCTTTGCCTTTAATTAGAGGTAATGAAAGAATATTGTTGCGCACTCTGATGACAGATTCTTATCTCCTCCTCTCCATGCGTATGAACATACAGTACCGCAGACACAGGGACCGTAGATGATGTCAGCGCATTGGTGGGTAGAACGCAGTGCGTTGTGCGTCCTCAGACTTGCTTTGCATAGAACCTATTAGCGATGCGCGGAGCCTCTCGGCCTCTCCTGGTTTTATCGCCTACTGTCTTATTTCGATACAAATGGCGCGCGGCATCGGCACCAGTGAAAGGATGAGCGATGGCCGAACCCTTTTAGGTGGAACGCTTTAAATCACCGGCGGTAGAATTTTGGAAGTTTTTTTTTTCTTCTTCTTTTTGCTCTCGTCTGAATTGCAAATCTTTTTGTTATTTTTGTTATATTAATGCGTCGCGTTGTCGTCGGCCATCCGTCAGCGCGGGGGGCGAAATTAGCTTAAATTCTTCAGGATGCGTTTCGCCCGACGACCCGAATTCATCAAACAACGGCTACAAAGTTTTCTTTTTTTGGAATGGAATTAACTTTCACTTCAAGTTGAGTTGGCCGCCCCGCGGCGCCCGCGTCACAACCCACTTACGTATTTATTTGGGGGGGGGGGCAGATTTGAACGTTTTGGAAATGCCGTCAGCTCAATAGTCCCCATTTATCAAATCTGTCTTGAACAACATCCATCTGCGTCGCTTCTGCGGCAACCAATTAGGTGTGAACCCGCGCTGGAAGATGACAGCTGGGGGGGAGGAACGTTTGATGGGCGGCTGCGGGGATGTATGTATTTTGTTTCAGACGTTTTGATGAATGACTTCGGCTCCGCTTTCCGCCGGCATAATTGTTCTCCTTTTTCTTCTTCTTCCTCGAACGAATGTCTCCGCTTCTGTCTGTCAAACATGGTCACTGTCAGCTGGGATTCTGTCTTCGGGTGTGAATTATCATTGTATCTCTGTGATCTGTAAGCTACGTGACTCTACCACTCCCCCTTCTAGTTGCTGGTTCCTCTAGGGCGGGGCCATTCACCTAACACTCCTAGGCGGCTCAGCAGAACGCACTTGCATTGTGTATTGTGGTGCGCCTCATTGCAAAAAATGGGGCCCGCCTATTTTTTTCTGTGCTTCCTAAACGCAGGCTTCCTAAACGCAGTACACACGACGGCGCATTATAGCAACACAGAGTGGGAATGGGGCCCAAGGAAAGGACTTTTATAGCATATTGTTGCTGCGTTTATTCATTTTTAATGGCTCCCAATACCCCGCAGTGCACACACCTGTAGACCCCCCCCGCTGCGGGTTATCATGCAAAACTGTTTTGATCCATCGACGTGCGTTGATGGGTGCAAAAATGCATGTGCGCCAATGCAATGCGCATTAAAAGGCATGCTGTAACATGCGGCAGGTGTAAGGACACCTTCCCAGGTGACCTTCTCTACTATCCAAATCTAAACCCTTCCCCCCCCCCCACCTTCTGCAAATCTCTATTGGACACCCAGGACATCCATCCTATTGAAAAAGCAAAAGGGAGTTGGAGGAGGGGGAGGAGTTTGAGATAAAGGGCTCATGTGACCGTAATGTTCAAATTTCATTGGATTCAGCTAAAAATAACTGTCACTTTTTGTATAATATATATCTTTGTCCTGATGTTAACTTTGTAAATTGAGCCTAACGCAGTCCCTATTGGACACCAAAGTTATCCATCATAATAAAGAAGCAACAGGGAGTTGGGGGAGGGGGAGGGGTTTGAGATAAAGGGCTCATGTGACCGTAATGTTCAAATTCCATTGGATTCCGCTAAAAATAACTGTCACTGGTGAAAACAAGTATCCTTGTCCTGCTTAGCAGGGGTGTCCCGAGGCTGGGGGACACCCGGAGCGGTAACCGAGTGTCACCCCGCCGAGACGTCACTGCTCAAGCTCGTGACGTCATCACGCGCGGAAGTATTTTGATACCTGCCGGCGGCCATCTTGGTGATGGACGCCGGCAGAGAGAGGAGGGGACAGTCACCCGGCGGGATAAGGTATGCCGTCGGGTCCCCTCCTCTCTCCTGATACTGTCGGGCGTTCGGTCCATGACCGAGCGCCCGACTTTTCAGAGGGGGGTGACACCAAATTGACTCTCTCCTCTGAGTCATTTTGGTGTCACCAAAAGGTTTACCAGCCTCCCGGCGGGCTGTTGTAGGGGAACGGCCGGACGGAGCTTGCTGGATGTAACAGGCTGTGTATATACGGCTTGTTAACCCCGCCCACTT
>NW_017307448.1:415236-417379 GCF_000935625.1 Nanorana parkeri | reverse complement strand
GGTCCCGATCTCCGCTGTGCCCGGTGCGGGCCCGGGACCAGCATGGTGTCTCTGTGACAGGGGATCAGAGGGAGATCGGTACACGAGCTCCCTGCGGTCCCCTCTCCGCTGTCAGAATGCGTATATGACATCACTTCCACATTCTTGTGTCACTCTCCGGCTTCAGGCGCTGATGAAGCAGATCTGTGCTTCATCAGCTTCTTTGGGGGTCCCTAGGTGACATTAGGGGTTTTGGAGACCCTTGATGTCTCCATAAAGAGGACCCAACACATCTCTTTGCTATCACATAGGGGGGTTTCTTAGCCCCCCCCCCCGCTATGTAATGGCAATAAAGTTAATTGAAAAAAAAAATAGTGAAAAAAAAATAAAGTTGCAAAAAATGAAAAATTAAAGTCACACATGAAAAATAATTTTAAAAAAAGTATCCGCCCATACATACACGCGTGCAAACGTGCGTCGGGTGCGCCTACATGCGAAAACAACGATTGCGCCCATTACGCCGCACATGTTACATATCGCCGTGAACGTCGCAGTGAGAGCAATAATTCTCGGGCCATCAATCACTGATAACACTAAACTGATGAGCGGTAAAAGCTTTTAAAGTGCCGCCTATGGTCAATTTTGGGTATGCTAGGTTTTTTTTTTGCGTTTTCGCGGGTGCGCGCCAATTTAAAGCTCGACATGTTTGGTGTCTTTTTACCCGACGTGACCCCGACTTTTATATTTTACAAAAAAATTGGGGTAAGAATAAATGTTTTATAACATAATGTTAAAAAAAAACTTTTTTTTTTCAAAATTTTCAGTAAATTTTCCTACATATATTAAAAAATAACCCCCCCCCCACCCCCCAGTGGTGATTAAATACCCCGAAAAGAAAGCTCTATCTGTCCCCAAAAAAAGGGTATAAAATTTATTTCAGTACAGCGTTGCATGACGGAATACATGTCAGTCAAAGTACCGCAGCGCTGAATACTGGAAGATGGCCGGGACAGGAAGGAGGTGTAACACCGCGGACAGGAAGTGGTTAATGTCTGATGATTGAAGTATTCTTATGTCCAGTTTACAATGAAGCTCCATACGCAGTGGCGGTGAGGTGACCAATGGCAGCCGCCTCATATTCAGTGGTAAAAGCCCTTTAAGAGTTCTGCCCGTTGCCTCGGCCCGCAGCTCTTATTGGATGTAACAGGAACTCCGATCCGTGAGACAGAGCGAGTGAGGATTTTACACCGTACGCGCTCCGGAATGGATCTCCTCGTTGCTCCGGCGATAGATTCTCCATTCCTTGTAACTTTTGAATGTTCAATATTAACGAGGTCGAATCACTGAGGGGGAACAAAGGATCGATGGCGACGAGGCCGATGGTTCAGCAAGTCAATGAGGATTATTAAATATTATACGGGATTTGACTTGTTCGTTGCGTTTCCTCGACACGCAAATCAATTCCAGCAAGTTTTTTTTGTGACTCGCGTCATGAATATTACTAATGTGACTGTCGCTTTAAGAAAAAAACATCTACTAGATATCAAATGGAAGCCTCCTGAAGGCACATACCCAGCCGCGGCCTTCAGGGCCCCGGCACCACCCAAACCCGGGGCCAAGTCTGACACTTCCTGCTAATGTCAAAGCTTACACACTCCTCATATATGCTCATTGCACCCATTAATGAGATGGACCGCCTTCATGACCAATAGGAATGTGTGCCAGGAGGTGGTGGAGGAACGGATGTGTGCCAGGAGGAGGGGGAGGGACGGATGTGTGCCAGGAGGTGGTGGAGGAACGGATGTGTGCCAGGAGGAGGTGGAGGGACGGATGTGTGCCAGGAGGAGGTGGAGGGACGGATGTGTGCCGGGAGGTGGTGGAGGGACGGATGTGTGCCAGGAGGAGTTGGAGGAATGGATGTGTGCCAGGAGGAGGTGGAGGAATGGATGTGTGCCAGGAGGTGGTGGAGGGACGGATGGTTGCCAGGAGGTGGTGGAGGAACGGATGTGTGCCAGGAGGAGGTGGAGGGACGGATGTGTGCCGGGAGGTGGTGGAGGGACGGATGTGTGCCAGGAGGAGGTGGAGGGACGGATGTGTGCCGGGAGGTGGTGGAGGGACGGATGTGTGCCAGGAGGAGGTGGAGGGACGGATGTGTGCCAGGAGG
>NW_017307448.1:411383-415054 GCF_000935625.1 Nanorana parkeri | reverse complement strand
GGAGGTTGGGATGTGTCGCGGGGGGGGGTGGAGGAAAGGAGGTGTTGCGGGAGGAGGTGGAGGAATGGATGTGTGCCGGGAGGTGGTGGAGGAGAGGAGGTGTTTTGCGGGAGGTGGTGGAGGAAAGGAGGTGTTGCGGGAGGAGGTGGAGGAAAGGATGTGTGCCGGGGGGGGGTGTAGGAAAGGAGGTGTTGCGGGAGGAGGTGGAGGAAAGGAGGTGTTGCGGGAGGAGGTGGAGGAATGGATGTGTGCCGGGAGGTGGTGGAGGGACGGATGTGTGCCGGGAGGTGGTGGAGGAATGGATGTGTGCCGGGAGGTGGTGGAGGAAAGGAGGTGTTGCGGGAGGAGGTGGAGGAAAGGAGGTGTTGCGGGAGGAGGTGGAGGAATGGATGTGTGCCGGGAGGGGGTGGAGGGACGGATGTGTGCCGGGAGGTGGTGGAGGAATGGATGTGTGCCGGGAGGGGGTGGAGGGACGGATGTGTGCCAGGAGGGGGTGGAGGGACGGATGTGTGCCGGGAGGGGGTGGAGGAACGGATGTGTGCCAGGAGGAGGTGGAGGAACGGATGTGTGCCAGGAGAAGGTGGAGGAACGGATGTGTGCCGGGAGGTGGTGTAGGAAAGGATGTGTTGCGGGAGGAGGTGGAGGAAAGGAGGTGTTGCTGGAGGAGGTGGAGGAACGGATGTGTGCCAGGAGGAGGTGGAGGAACGGATGTGTGCCAGGAGGAGGTGGAGGAACGGATGTGTGCCAGGAGGAGGTGGAGGAACGGATGTGTGCCAGGAGGAGGTGGAGGAACGGATGTGTGCCAGGAGGAGGTGGAGGAACGGATGTGTGCCAGGAGGAGGTGGAGGAACGGATGTGTGCCAGGAGGAGGTGGAGGAACGGATGTGTGCCAGGAGGAGGTGGAGGAACGGATGTGTGCCAGGAGGAGGTGGAGGAACGGATGTGTGCCAGGAGGAGGTGGAGGAACGGATGTGTGCCAGGAGGAGGTGGAGGAACGGATGTGTGCCAGGAGGAGGTGGAGGAACGGATGTGTGCCAGGAGGAGGTGGAGGAACGGATGTGTGCCAGGAGGAGGTGGAGGAACGGATGTGTGCCAGGAGGAGGTGGAGGAACGGATGTGTGCCAGGAGGAGGTGGAGGAACGGATGTGTGCCAGGAGGAGGTGGAGGAACGGATGTGTGCCAGGAGGAGGTGGAGGAACGGATGTGTGCCAGGAGGAGGTGGAGGAACGGATGTGTGCCAGGAGGAGGTGGAGGAACGGATGTGTGCCAGGAGGAGGTGGAGGAACGGATGTGTGCCAGGAGGAGGTGGAGGAACGGATGTGTGCCAGGAGGAGGTGGAGGAACGGATGTGTGCCAGGAGGAGGTGGAGGAACGGATGTGTGCCAGGAGGAGGTGGAGGAACGGATGTGTGCCAGGAGGAGGTGGAGGAACGGATGTGTGCCAGGAGGAGGTGGAGGAACGGATGTGTGCCAGGAGGAGGTGGAGGAACGGATGTGTGCCAGGAGGAGGTGGAGGAACGGATGTGTGCCAGGAGGAGGTGGAGGAACGGATGTGTGCCAGGAGGAGGTGGAGGAACGGATGTGTGCCAGGAGGAGGTGGAGGAACGGATGTGTGCCAGGAGGAGGTGGAGGAACGGATGTGTGCCAGGAGGAGGTGGAGGAACGGATGTGTGCCAGGAGGAGGTGGAGGAACGGATGTGTGCCAGGAGGAGGTGGAGGAACGGATGTGTGCCAGGAGGAGGTGGAGGAACGGATGTGTGCCAGGAGGAGGTGGAGGAACGGATGTGTGCCAGGAGGAGGTGGAGGAACGGATGTGTGCCAGGAGGAGGTGGAGGAACGGATGTGTGCCAGGAGGAGGTGGAGGAACGGATGTGTGCCAGGAGGAGGTGGAGGAACGGATGTGTGCCAGGAGGAGGTGGAGGAACGGATGTGTGCCAGGAGGAGGTGGAGGAACGGATGTGTGCCAGGAGGAGGTGGAGGAACGGATGTGTGCCAGGAGGAGGTGGAGGAACGGATGTGTGCCAGGAGGAGGTGGAGGAACGGATGTGTGCCAGGAGGAGGTGGAGGAACGGATGTGTGCCAGGAGGAGGTGGAGGAACGGATGTGTGCCAGGAGGAGGTGGAGGAACGGATGTGTGCCAGGAGGAGGTGGAGGAACGGATGTGTGCCAGGAGGAGGTGGAGGAACGGATGTGTGCCAGGAGGAGGTGGAGGAACGGATGTGTGCCAGGAGGAGGTGGAGGAACGGATGTGTGCCAGGAGGAGGTGGAGGAACGGATGTGTGCCAGGAGGAGGTGGAGGAACGGATGTGTGCCAGGAGGAGGTGGAGGAACGGATGTGTGCCAGGAGGAGGTGGAGGAACGGATGTGTGCCAGGAGGAGGTGGAGGAACGGATGTGTGCCAGGAGGAGGTGGAGGAACGGATGTGTGCCAGGAGGAGGTGGAGGAACGGATGTGTGCCAGGAGGAGGTGGAGGAACGGATGTGTGCCAGGAGGAGGTGGAGGAACGGATGTGTGCCAGGAGGAGGTGGAGGAACGGATGTGTGCCAGGAGGAGGTGGAGGAACGGATGTGTGCCAGGAGGAGGTGGAGGAACGGATGTGTGCCAGGAGGAGGTGGAGGAACGGATGTGTGCCAGGAGGAGGTGGAGGAACGGATGTGTGCCAGGAGGAGGTGGAGGAACGGATGTGTGCCAGGAGGAGGTGGAGGAACGGATGTGTGCCAGGAGGAGGTGGAGGAACGGATGTGTGCCAGGAGGAGGTGGAGGAACGGATGTGTGCCAGGAGGAGGTGGAGGAACGGATGTGTGCCAGGAGGAGGTGGAGGAACGGATGTGTGCCGGGAGGGGGTGGAGGAAAGGATGTGTTGCGGGAGGAGGGGGAGGAATGGATGTGTGCCGGAGGTGGTGGAGGGACGGATGTGTGCCGAGAGGTAAGCAAGCTTCAACCGTACACAAAAGCATCCAAGCAGCTTTTTTTTCTTAAAGCGATTTCAGATTCCCTCTCAGGGAACGTACCTGACCGGCTCTTGTAGAGATTGTGATACTCGAATTAGCACCGGTTCCATCCAGAAAGTGGTGGTTCTCAAGGAATTATGGGAGATGAGATATGTCCTCGGCATTGAGATGCTGGTACTCGGCAGTGGTGACTTTTCTCTTGGGGGAGATGATGGCGGGTTGGGACAGATCTCGGCTACATTGGGCCTATAGGATCCTCCTTCATCTGTATTATTTTCTTCTTATGATCCCCATGTCACTGTTGCAGAGCTGAATGTAATGATGTAGAAGTGGGCGGTGCCAGGAGCAACGCATGCCGGTAATAAATCCAACAATCTGAAATCTTCTTTCCCGAGACACTGACGCCTTATGTGGCCGAGATTTCCTCACCCGGGACTTCAATCTACAATAATGACACCTGTCACTGAGGGATGAACCGTCTATTCCTGAGAAAATGAGGAGATCACATGACCCACCTCTACATCACATGTCACATGACCCACCTCTACATCACATGTCACATGACCCACATCTACATCACATGTCACATGACCCACCTCTACATCACATGTCACATGACCCACCTCTACATCACATGCCTACATCACATGACACTCCCCTATATGACGTGACACACCCCTACTTCAAATGTCACATCCCTACATTACATGACCCCCCCCCC
>NW_017307448.1:398514-411362 GCF_000935625.1 Nanorana parkeri | reverse complement strand
GCCCATCCCCCCCTTACACTTCCCCCCCCCCCTATATGACATGACCCACCTCTACATCACATGTCGCATGCCTGCATCACATGACACTCCGCTATATGACATGACGCACCCCTACATCACATGTCACCTGATCCACCTCTACATCACATGACACATGCCTAAATCACATGACACTCCCCTATATGACATGATGCACCACCTACATTACATGACACTCCCCTATATGGCATGACACACCTCTACATCACGTCACACCCCTACATCATATAACACACCCCTACTTCACGTCACACCCCTACATCATATAACACACCCCAACATCACATGTCACACCCCTACATCATATAACACACCCCTACATCACATGTCACACCCCTACATTACATGGCACTCCCCTATATGATATGTCACACCCTTAAATCACATCACATGTCACACCCCTACATCATATAACACACCCCTACATCACATGTCACACCCCTACATTACATGGCACTCCCCTATATGATATGTCACACCCTTAAATCACATCACATGTCACACCCCTACATTACATGACACTCCCCTTCATCACATGACACTCCCTCATATGACATGTCACCCCCCTACAGCACATGAGACTCCTTTAGATCAGATGACACTCCCCTACATCACATGTCACACTCCTACATCACATAACACTCCCCTGTATGCCCTGGCTTTCCTTTATTGCAGTTACATATGAACCTGAACACGTGAATCTCATTACAGAAGTCATTATAAATCTGCAACTAACATTATTATAATGATACCCGGTGATCCCGCCACGGAGGTCCTTGTTCAGGCACTTCCTGTTATCGGGTGGCAACGCAGCATGCCAGATAGAGCCCGTCTCATTTCCTGGTTGGAGGACGTCCAGCATCATCTAGCGCTTTCCTGCCCAACATGACTGTCCCTGGGCCCCGCCCTCTTCCATTCATTGGATCTCAGTTCATTCACTCATGGAGGCTCAGCATCACATGTGGGCGTTACCTATGCAAATACACCCTGCCTAGGAACGCCCACTTCTCCAGACTGACACTCGTCGAAGCATTTTGATATATACATAGCTCCTCCCGAGGGGGGAGATAGTTGGTTTTATCTCAGCAGCCATCAGTGTAGTGTTGTCTATACCCGCTGAGATTGCGCCGGCAATATGAACCACTTTCCATTGTTTATGTTTGAGAGAACAAAGACGACCGACTGCGAGTGAATCTGATTGATTGGAAACCTCGATCAATATATTGGATTGAAGTTCGATGTGTGACACGGAAACAATAATTACCATTGAGCGGAAAATTGATCAAATTAAAAAGAAAAGTCCGAGAAGCGGACATTGAGCGATCGGCGGCGGCGGCGTGCCATGGATGGTCGATGGACAAGTGCGAATTCTTCATTTGTCTATTTTCCACTTTCGGCAGATACATTGAATCCGATGCGGTATCTGATATGTTGCAGAGCCGACGAGCACACGTATGACCGGCCTCGGCGGTCTCCGTTCACTTCTCGGCGCTGCGTCAATGTGCGCTATGTCGCGTGTTACATATCAATTTTAAATGAAAGGGCTGAAAACGCACCCAAACCGTACATGAACCTTTGTGCTAAAGAATCCATTAAAATGTTTGGGGGGGCGCCCTCACACACCGCACATCAGCGCACAAAGACGCACGCGCCGACGCATTTTACGTTAACGCATTTCAGATTTAAAAGGTTAAAAGAAAAAAGATTTCCTTCCCCCCGAATGAGATTCCGGAATCTCGGCTGTGACATCATCACCGGCGTCTTCCGGCCAGCCAGGGGTTAACACCTCTCAGCATACAATGTATCTTTCTATCTGCACATGTATGTTACAATGTATCTAGTGGCCAACTCTGCGCCTGACGCAGCGCCGCGCTAAATGCCGCCTGTTATGATAATTTGTTTGGGAGGAAGACGTGTCCGTGTGACGGGGGCGGCGCTCTGTTTGCCTTCATCTTTCTTTGTGCCAAATTGGCTTCGGCTTCAGTGGCGGTGGCTTGCGTGCGTCCGCGGCGTCCGGTAATGTGAGCGCACCTGACAGATCTCACATTGTGTAATTGGATGTACCGGAGCTGGCGGCACCTTCACCCATCTGTTCCCTTTCCAGCGCGGAGCCGGGCGTTGGCAGGATCGTCCGTCGTCCTCCCCTTCAGTCTTCTATCTGACCTCCATCCTCCCCTCCGGTCTTGCACAGTGGTACCGCCTCCTCTCCTCTTCCTCTGATGTCTCTGCACGCCGGGAGCTTCTCACAATGTACATTACAAGCTGCAGCAAGTCAGATAGATCCCGCCTCCTTTCCTGGCTGGAGGACGTCCAGCATCAACTAGCGCTTCCCTCCCCGGCCTGACTGTCCCTGCTCACCCCCTTTCATGTACTGGATTTCAGTTCGTGTTCACAAATGTCAGACACAGATCAGCCCCTGCTGCAGCCTCTCACATTGTGACTGGATACAAAGTTACAATGTTGCCGGCTGATCACTGGGGGAGGGGAGACTGAGGAAATGCCACGCACACTGTCAGTGATCTGTTTAGTGTCATGCGCTGTCCTTGTATTCTACAACTCGGCAATACAAAAATAAAATACAAATCATTCAAATCCATAAAAATAATGCCGACGGCAAAGGCAGAGAAGTGTGTGGTAGATCAGCAGTTACAAGATGTAGTAGGAGAGGAGGAAGCAGTGCTGGATCAGTACTCTGTACATAAGGTTTGGGAGGAAAGGTTTGGTGGTTTAGGTTTGGTGGTGAAGGTCTGGTGGTGAAGGTTTGGTGCTTAAGGGTTGTTCAGGAAGGTTTGGTGGAGAAGGTGTGGTGGTGAAGGTTTGGTGGAGAAGGTTTGGTGGTGAAGGTTTGGTGGAGAAGGTTTGGTGGTGAAGGTTTGGTGGAGAAGGTTTGGTGGAGAAGGTTTGGTGGGGAAGGTTTGGTGGAGAAGGTTTGGTGGGGAAGGTTTGGTGGGGAAGGTTTGATGGAGAAGGTTTGGTTGGGAAGGTTTGATGGAGAAGGTTTGGTGGTTAAGGTTTGGTGGGGAAGGTTTGATGGAGAAGGTTTGGTGGTTAAGGTTTGGTGGGGAAGGTTTGATGGAGAAGGTTTGGTGGTTAAGGTTTGGTGGTTAAGGTTTGGTGCTTAAGGGTTGTTCAGGAAGGTTTGGTGGTGAAGGTTTGGTGGTGAAGGTTTGGTGGAGAAGGTTTGGTGGAGACGGTTTTGCGGTGAAGGTTTGGTGGTTTAGGTCTGGTGGTGAAGGTTTGGTGCTTAAGGGTTGTTCAGGAAGGTTTGGTGGAGAAGGTTTGGTGGGGAAGGTTTGGTGGGGAAGGTTTGATGGAGAAGGTTTGGTGGTTAAGGTTTGGTGGGGAAGGTTTGGTGGTTAAGGTTTGGTGGGGAAGGTTTGGTGGGGAAGGTTTGGTGGGGAAGGTTTGGTGGTGAAGGTTTGGTGGAGATGGTTTGGTGGTTTAGGTTTTGCGGTGAAGGTTTGGTGGTTTAGGTCTGGTGGTGAAGGTTTGGTGCTTAAGGGTTGTTCAGGAAGGTTTGGTGGAGAAGGTTTGGTGGGGAAGGTTTGATGGAGAAGGTTTGGTGGTTAAGGTTTGGTGGGGAAGGTTTGGTGGTTAAGGTTTGGGAGGGAAGGTTTGGTGGTTAAGGTTTGGGAGGGAAGGTTTGGTGGTTAAAGTTTGGCGGAGAAGGTTTGGTGGTTAAGGTTTGGTGGTAAAGGTTTGGTGGGGAAGGTTTGCTGGGGAAGGTTCGGTAGAGAAGGTTTGGTAGAGAGAGTTTGGCGGGGAAGGTTTGGTGGTTAAAGTTTGGCGGAGAAGGTTTGGTGGTTAAGGTTTGGTGGGGAAGGTTTGGTGCTTAAGGTTTGGTGGGGAAGGTCTGGTGGTTAAGGTTTGGTGGGGAAGGTCTGGTGGTTAAGGTTTGGTGGGGAAGGTCTGGTGGTTAAAGTTTGGTGGGGATGGTTTGGTGGGGAAGGTCTGGTGGTTAAAGTTTGGTGGTTAAAATTTAGTGGGGATGGTTTGGTGGGGAAGGTCTGGTGGTTAAAGTTTGGTGGGGAAGGTCTGGTGGGGAAGGTTTGGTGGTTAAGGTTTGGTGGGGAATGTTTGTCTGTTAGCTGGTGACACAAAGGTGTGCAATAGGGTTGATATTCCTGGAGGTTTTGGCATGATTAGTGATTGCTGGAAGACCAGATCTGTGGAAACGGCACTTCCATGCTTCTAAATGCAAAATACTGACATTGGGGGAAATCCTCTGATTACATTACTGAGGAACTACAGAGGGAGAGATATGGGGTCATTATTTCAGATGATTGTAAAATGAGCAAATAGTGTGAAAATGCAATTCTGGGGTGCATCACTAGAGGGATCTCCAGCAGGAGGAAGGAGGTCCTGATCCCTCTATATAGATCTTTATTATCACTAGAGGGATCCCCAGCAGGAGGAATGATGAGATAGAAGGACTCCAGAGATGGACTACAACGGTGAAAGGTCTGAGGAGTTAAAACATATCAGGAGAGACTGCAGGAACTTCATATGGAGGAGAGAAGGGAAAGGATGGACATGACTGGAACCTTTTATTACATGAAGGGTGTGATAAGGGGACATGACCTCAAACTAGAAGGAGGAAAGTTCTGAACTAATTGTAGAATCTTTTATGTTGCTGAAAGAGTAGTGAGTCAGTCAACAGTAAAGGAATTTAAACTTGATTGGAGCAAACATAGATGAACCCTCACCCCCCTCCTCCAAAAAAAAGTCAGAGTACCCCTTTTTCAGGTTTAGTATTTGTAGCTTTGGCCCCGACAAAAGAGACGTTTGCGAATGCAGCGGATCCATATGTGGCAACAAGCGTGTCCCCCTGTCACCGATGACAGAAGCGATTCGGTGTTCAGCATAAGAGCGTCTGCGCCTCCGGTCGGGAGAGGCAAAGCTGCTCCGGAGGAATGCCGATGTGCCAAGACAAACTCAAATCTTCGTTTTTCGTTTTGCCCTTTCCGCACCCGTAACGTGCAGGAAATGTGTTTTTCGTAGCGATCCGGCCAACCCTGATAGGCAGCGAGGACGACGGCTGGATAATAAGGAACGTTTCAGCAGAAAAGGCCGTCGCTTGGTTCCCAAAGAGAAATGTCTTCTTTTTTTTTTCTCTCCTGTCTCTGCCTAAGAAAATCAATTTCCTTTTGAAAGCTTAATGCTCGGTTTAACACTCGAGGCTCCGGGGCCTCCGAGCGGCATTTCTGCTTCGGTCTCCTTGGATTTAGGACAATTGGCTGGCGGGCTCGGGGGAAAGACAATAGCATTCGCTTCCAGTGCGACCGTCGCCCCGGTCTTAGAAGAGGCAGCGACGGCGATGCCGTGCCTCGGTCGGGACCCTTCCTTCACGTAGAAGGGGTCATTAGTCGTTGTCACGGAGGGGAGCCTTTCCTGGTCGCCGCGGCGCCGAGGCAGTTAAGTTATCTTACCTTGCGTCTTTAGCTGTTGTCGATGGAGGCGTTAAACGGAGGTAATGAGGTCACCGGCACGCCGGGGGGTCCACATTACCAATCGCGTCCTTTTATTGACGTGAGATAAACACGATATCCCAAGAAGATCACAACGTTTCGCAACCGGTGAGGTCCCTTCGTCGGGCGACACCGAAACACAGTGCGTGGCTTTTTTTTTTTCCCGCAGGGTGCAAAATGTGTCCCTGCTCAAGGATAATACTGGCCATTGCCATGCCGGTGTCGTTGTAACTCAACCGCAGTGATAACCAAAAAAAAAAACTCAACGCTGTTCGTATGCAATTATTTTTTTATTATGATGTAATTAAATGAAATTAACAAAAATGTGCCAGCCCTGGATGATGTGACAACAGCTCTCTCAACAGATTGTGAAGACGTTGAATTTCCATCGGCAAGAGTTAATCCCTTTTCTCTCTTTGCTTTCCAGATTGGAGCGTGCGGCCACACGGGGGCGTCTGAGACAAGCAGACCAGGACTGGACTCGTTTTTCCACCAAGCCTCATAAACTGCTTTTTTTTCTCCTCCTGCTGTACCTGTTATGTCCAAGATCTGGCCCCTGCTTGACAATTACTTTGAATTCCAAAGGACCAGAGACCTAGGATGAGGAGCGCTGAATCTTCCCACCACTTGCTTTTCACGTTGTCGCTTTTTTTCGCCTGGACGGCGGCCAGCCTGGACTTCGGACACAGTTCCTGCACCACTCAAGTGCAGGGGGAATTTTACGGCTATTTCTCCTCTTTGTCTCTCTTTCCCTTGAACTCTTCGCTGTGCGCTTGGATTATCCAGAACCCGGACCCCAGGAGGTACACGCTGTACGTCAAAGTCTCCAAGCCGGCAGGTATATGCGACCACCAGCAGATCAGGACCTCTCAGTTTGACTCTTTCCTGGAGTCCACGCGGACGTACTTGGGGATGGAGAGTTTCGACGACGTCTTGAAACTCTGCGACAGCTCCATCCAATATGCCTTCCTACAGTCCAACAAGCAGTTCCTCCAAATGAAGCAGACCTTGCCCAAAAAGGAAGACCATCAGCTACAATGGAAGACCGGCCAGCCTCAGGAGACCGACTTCTCCCTGGAATATCTGGTTTTGGGCAACCGCAACCCCAGGAAAGCGGCTTGCCAGATCCTCTGTAAGTGGCTTGATACCTGCCTCAGCAGCAGTAGCAGCTTTCACCCTTGTGGCATCATGCAAACCCCTTGCTCCTGCCACGAAGGGGAGGTTCAGTCTCAACCGAACGAGGTGACGGACTACACCAAGAAGAAGGACGAGTGCTACAAAGATGGGATTTACCTGGAGAACTGCATGAGCAGCTCGAGAGATAACAGTGCTGGAGAGTTTCAGGGTGAGTGCCAACTGCATGAAACTTACTGCATGAAACTTTTCTTCGGACAATGTCTGTCTTTGTTGGTTCTGCTCGGTCCTTTTTTTGTTTTTTGGTTTTATTTCGGCTCTTTGTGAGTTAACAATGAGGGTTATGTCATGAGCATCCGTACTGTTCTGCATAACAAATGCCCCTCCTGCGCTGCCTCCGCATCCGCTCCCCTCATTATGTGGCTGTATAAGCTGGAACAAGCTCCCCTTGCCCGTGCTCGAGGAGATGTCAATATTGGATAGGTCATAGCGAGAAAGAACTAGAGGAAGAAAGAGAGAGAGAGAGAGAGCCGTGCCGCTCACTCTCGCAGTCTCTCCTGGGATTTGGTGTGAGGCTCGCTGCATTTTCCACTTGAAATAACAAGAAAAAGGTTTCCCAAGTCACCAGAGGGGGAAAAAAAATTGAGATGCCTAAAGTCTTCTCTGGTGGCTTTCTGTTGGCTTTTTTTTTTTAACTTCCCTTAAAGCTGTCCAGTGGTCTAGAGATGACTGTTAACTGATTGAGTTATACCCAGGGGTGTATCTACCGCAAGGCAAACTAGGCTGTACAGCCCACCTGATGCCATGCACAGCTCTCCTAAGATCCTGTATAGCCCACCTGAGACCCTGCACATCTCTCCTAAGATCCTGTACAGCCCACCTGAGACCCTGCACAGCTCTCCTAAGATCCTGTACAGCCCACCTGAGACCCTGCACAGCTCTCCTAAGATCCTGTACAGCCCACCTGAGACCCTGCACAGCTCTCCTGAGCCCCCGCTGTATCCAGTGACTAACAGGTTGCGCAAAATGTCCTAAACAGGAAGGGGCGGGGCAAATTTAGATTGAGGGTGGTGCCCGAGTTTAGTCTTGCCTAGGGCAGCACAAAACCAAAATACACCCCTGGTTATACCCAATGTCTGTGGGTGCCAAAGTTCATCCCTGGTTGACCGGCCTTAATAGTAAGGCTGGGTTCACACCTAGGCGTATTGAATATGCGCGTTTGTCGTGCGGTTCGCGTTGCGTGTTTTTGCAGCGATTCGCGGTAAAAAAAAACGCGCGACAACCGCGCGTTTCCGTGGGCTACTTGGCTGTATCCCAATGGAAACGCGCGACCAAAACGCCTCAAAGAAGTACACGTACTTCTTTGGGCGTGGGCCGTTTTGTATCGCGCTCGGACGGGCGGAAATAGGGCAAGGTGTGAAACAGACCCATTGAATACAATGGGATTTAGATGTTTGAGCGTTTTGTCGAGCGTTCGTCGAGCGTAGAACGCGCTACAAAACGTTCAGGTGTGAACCAGGCCTAAAGGTCCAATGGACAGCTTAGAAAATCCTGAGCGACTATTTCCCCCAAAGATAGGCCAGCACCAAATCTGTCCAGCTAAAGTCCCAATCATACCACCCAACTGTTGTAGGCACCCATAAGAGCTCAAGCATTGGAGTGCTTGCATTGCTTCCAGGGTCCTGCTTGCTAGAGGTTTCTTCTGATTGGTGTGTGACTGGGGCGTGTCATTTTCCTGAGCATTCAGGAGCTGAAAGTTGCCCCACTCGGAGAGTTGGGAGGTATGCCCCCTTCACCTCTCTACAGGTATAAACATGTATGTTGAAGTTATTATTATTGTACAGGATTTATAGAGCGCCAACAGTTTGCGCAGCGCTGTACAATATAAGGAAGACATTACAATACAATTCAAGACAAGATGGTAAGGAGGGCCCTGCCCCTGAGGGCTTACACTCTAAAAGGGGAGGGGCCAGTGACACATGAGGAGTGAGCTGTGTGGGGATGAATGGTTGAGCGGTTAGGTTGAGGTGGGATCGGCTTCCCTGAAGAGATGAGTGTTAAGGGATCGCCTAACGGCAGTCAAGGTGGGAGATAGACTGACAGGTTGGGGTAAAGAGTTCCAGCGGATGGGAGAAGTGATCCTAACATTCATACATCTGTCCTAAGCATGCAAAAATGAGATCTTTCCAAGTCTGATCACCTTTTAAGATCCACCCTTAACCTGGGAAGCTGACAATCTCACCAGCATGGCTGCCCCATTCAGTCTTCATGGCCACGAGTACAGGTGGGAGAGCCTTTGAAATTGTAATCCTTAAATTTTGTGGACCTGATTCCTTAGGTTGGGTCATAGGTCACCTGTAACATGCTAAAAAGACACCGCTGGTTGAGGGGCCACTTTGGCATGCCTTAAACGCACTTTAAATGTGATGAATTTGGCCTTTGCGTCCGTTTCTTCGACGTTTATCACAAACCCGGCCCTCAGAAATGTGGTGACGTGGGTGAGTTAGGTGGTCTGCTTATTCTCCTCTGCCTTGTATAAGGGGGAGGAGCAACTGACATTTTCAACAAATTGCTTCCTCTTCTGGATCACGAGCACTAAAGAAAGTGAGTAGGCCCCGGACGGGCGTCAGTCCAAACCGACTGATCACTAACCATGGTCCTCCCACATGTTCAGGATTCCTATAATAATTACACACACGCTCATGTGACTGCTCAGCCCATCTGCTGCGCACATTTTATGTTAACAGTATTGGCCATACATGGTGTATATAGGGGGCCAGATTTGGCAGCTCCGGGTTTTGGTGGCCGCCATTGGCTCCTGTATTGTGCAAGGTCTGATAGAGGCTGATAATATAAGGCTGCACGTACAGTACTTCCAGGTGTGACCATGATTATAGGCAACTGGTACATGGTACAATGGTTGTAGGAGGATTCCCTATGTGTGTCATGTCTTATTTCCAGCTCAGACTAGGATAGGGAGAGACAGCATTGGGGGCCTCGCTTGCAAATGTGCTGACAAGGAACATGCTGATAGGAAGAGAGAGCAGACTGAGCAGAGAGATGACCTCATCGGCTTACTGCTGCTCTCTCATTCTCCCACTAGAAGGCTGAAGGTTGCCACCAATGTATTCCGTAACTGAAACAGAGAACGTGTTTTCATCTGCCTGGGTATGCTGTGTGACAGAGCTACATAAATGTTACTTACATCTGACCCCTGCACTCTGTGCACTACACATTCCTGACACCTGCACTCTGTGCTTTAGTCACTCCTGACCCCTGCACTCTGTGCTTTAGTCACTCCTGACCCCTGCACTCTGTGCTTTAGTCACTCCTGACCCCTGCACTCCATATGCTACACATTGCTGACCCCTGCGCCCTATCTGCTACATGTCCCTGACCCCTGCACTCTGTGCTTTAGTCACTCCTGAACCCCTGCACTCCATGTGCTACACATTGCTGACACCTGTGCCCTATCTGCTACATGTCCCTGACCCCTGCACTCTGTGCTTTAGTCACTCCTGAACCCCTGCACTCCATGTGCTACACATTGCTGACACCTGTGCCCTATCTGCTACATGTTCCTGACCCCTGCACTCTGTGTATTAGACACTGCTGACCCCTGCAATATGTGTGCTACAAAATTCTGACCCACTGCACTCTGTGTATTAAACACTGCTGACCCCCTGCACTCTGTGTGCTACACATTCCTGACCCCTGCACTATGTGTGATACACATTCCTGACCCCTGCACTTTGTGCATTACACTCTCCTGACCCCTGTACTCTGTTTGCTACACATTGCTGACCCCTGTGCCCTGTCTGCTACATGTTCCTGACCCCTGCACTCTGTGTATTAGACACTGCTGACCTCTGCAATGTGTGTGCTACAAAATTCTGACCCCTGCACTCTGTGTATTAAACACCGCTGACCCCCTGCACTCTGTGTGCTACACATTCCTGACCCCTGCACTATGTGTGATACACATTCCTGACCCCTGCACTTTGTGCATTACACTCTCCTGACCCCTGCACTCTGTATGCTACACATTTCTGACCCCTGAATTCTGTGCATTATGCTCTCCTGACCCCTGCACTCTGTGTATTATATACCGCTGACTCCTGCACTATGTGTGCTAAAAATTTCTGACCCCTGCACTCTATGTGCTCTGTATGCTACACATTCCTGACCCCTGCACACTGTGTATTAGGCACCACTGACACCTGCACCATGTGTGCTACAAAATTCTGACCCCTGCACTCTTTGTATTAAACACCGCTGACCCCCTGCACTATGTGTGCTACACATTCCCGACCACTGCACTCTGTGTATTAGGCACCACTGACACCTGCACCATGTGCGCTACAAAATTCTGACCCCTGCACTCTTTGTATTAAACACCGCTGACCCCCTGCACTATGTGTGATACACATTCCTGACCCCTGCACTTTGTGCATTACACTCTCCTGACCCCTGCACTCTGTACATTATGCAGAGTAGTCTCAGGTATATTACACATATACACATTTAAGTCCCTCCCACCACTACATCCACCGCCATTGCTCTTCTCGGTCTCCAAGGCGGTTTCACAACCTTAGCAACACCCCTAAGTCCTCCACAATCTTGCACTGCTGGAGCTTCACATACACGGCGATTGTCTCTCAGGTGGGTTTAATATGTACCGTGCAACCATACTGATTTTTTTGTGATTTTTTTTGTGGGCGTGGCTACAAATGTGAGAGTGATTTTGTGGGTGTGGTTAAAAGGGGCTGTAGCCAGTATTGCAATTTGAAAATCTGGTAGCCTTACCCTATATCCCACGAAGAACGATGGCTTGTTTTGCCCCTTACCGTCTACATCTTTTTAGGCTTCAGAACCATTGGTATGGCACTCCTGTCTGCCCTGTACCACCTAGGGCACCATTGTTGTTTGTGGGCACCCAGCACTGGATCTCATCCCAACCCCATTGCTTTATAGCTATTCCTCTGCAGTGGTTCTCAAGTAGGGCAACTGGAAATCTTTCAGTAAGTTACATAGTTACATAGTATTCGAGGTTGAAGAAAGACACAAGTCCATCAAGTTCAATCCATTGTGCATGATGCATGTGATTCTGCATGTGTATGAGTCCATGTGTGATCATGTTCTTAAGGGTACCTGTCCCCCTTGTATGTTACGGTCTCTGAGGAAAACGTCCAAATGTTTTTTTAACGATTCAACACTCCGGGCTGAAATCACTTCTTGTGGCAGCGAGTTCCAGACCCTAACCGCTCTAACTGAGAAGAACCCCCTCCGCCCCTTGTGCTGAAATCCGTTCTCCACCAATTTTAGGTGGTGGCCTCTAGTCTTTGTTATGGAGCTTACCGTAAAAAGTTTATGGCTGATTTGTCCTTGAGTTGGAAAAAGTCCAGCGGAGGGCAACCAAACTAATTAGGGGTATGGAGGAGCAGAGCTACGAGACGAGGGGGAGGGGCTGGAGGACCAGAGCTATGAGACGAGGGGGAGGGGCTGGAGGACCAGAGCTACGAGACGAGGCTACTAAATTTAAACATGTTCACATTAGAGGTGAGGAGATTACGGGGGGATATGATCTCCATGTACAAAATGTTCAATGGTGGTAGCAACATTGGCGATAAACTGTTTAAAATTAACTCCATTACAAAAACTAGAGGCCACCACCTAAAATTGGTGGAAAAGAAGTTCCAGCACAAGGGGCGAAGGGGGTTCTTCACAATTAGAGCGGTTAGGGTCCGGAACTCACTGCCGCAGGCGGCGATCTCAGCAAATAATGTGGAATTGTTCAAGAAACTTTTGGACGATTTCTTAAGGGACCGTAATATACAGGGGTTGTAATATACAGGGGTACGGGTACTCCTAGAATGAGATCCTAATAGGTTGGACTTGATGGACTAATGTCTTTATTCAACCTCAAATACTATGTAACTATGATGTTGCCATCACCATTAAACATCTTGTGCATGAAAACCATGTCCCCCCTTAATCTCCGCACCTCCAACGTGAACATGTTTAAACTTTGTAACCCTATCTCACAGCTTTGGTCTTCCAGCCCCTTAATTAGTTTGGTTGCCCTTCTCTGGACTCTTTCCAGCTCAAGGACATCATTTCTGTGGATTGGTTATTTGTAGATTCCTCTTCAGGGTCAGATACATTCTTTCTATCCCCCTAAGCCAACTAACCCCCCCCCCCCCCCCC
>NW_017307448.1:397587-398275 GCF_000935625.1 Nanorana parkeri | reverse complement strand
CCCCCCCCACCCCCCCCCCCCCACACACACACACACACACACACTCCCATTTGACTTGCTATGTCGTATCGTACTAACAAATTTGTATAAGCCGTGGCCACTCGAGGCACTTTGAAGCTTGTGACTGAGGCCCCCGAAAGGGAAACTTTGTCCATTGTGAGTCAGTAGATCTTGGGTCAACAGCTAGAATAGCAGGGCAAGCTTTCCTCTTATTCTGCTCAAAGTTGAGTTCTAGGTGTGTGGTCCCGGAGTGGGTGTGCACACTACTCCATCATCAGCAAAAAAAGCACAAACTGCGCAGAGATAGTGACAAGGGGAATCCCGATGGAAGGAAGGTACCTCTGACTTTTTATTGTACAGGGGAATGTGTCACTGCCGGCAGGATATGGGTATCAATGTGCTCAGGGCCGGATTCCGGGCAAGGCCACCGAGGCCCGGCCTCGGGGCAGCACTGAGCCGAGGGGTGGCACAGGTTTGAATCACCCGACGCCGGGCGGTAATTTACTTTCTACATTTAGCCCGGCTTTGCACAAGCCGCACTAAATTTAGAATAGGAGAAATCCCTTGTTTCTTTACAAGTGTTCTCGGCGATGTCGCCGAGAACACTTGTAATTAGACTGCTGGTCCGTCCTCCTCCTCCCCCCACCCCCCTCGCTCCCTCCCCTGCTCTCTCCATGCTGCGACCTCC
>NW_017307448.1:395088-396621 GCF_000935625.1 Nanorana parkeri | reverse complement strand
ATAGTAAGAAAAAAATAAGAAAATAATTATAAATAAAAAATAATAAGATAAAAAATTATTAAAAAATAAAAAAAAGTAAAAGATGACAAGATAAATAAAAATGTAAAAAGTAAAAAAAAATAAAAAAAAATTAAAAGTTTAAAAAAAAAAACATGAAAAAACTGAAAAAAACCCTGCCACCCCCACTATCTGGTTGGCATTCTCCTCGGCGGGGGTTGGGGCGCATTGCCAAACCCGGCCTTGGGGTGGCAGGGAGGGTAAATCCGGTCCTGAATGTGCCACCCCTGGCCGCCCCGCCTCCCTAGGCCAAAGGGCGACCTTGGCTATACAAGAATCAGTGTCTCCATCCCTTGCCCAATCAACGAGTCTCACGCAAGATTTTCAAAGAACGCACAGCCCGTTAATTATCACTTAGTTTACTCCAGACTGTTTCCAATTTGGGTGTAGCCATACAGTACTAGCGCCGGGGAAATTAGCCACGCTATTAATATAACACTTAATCAGACAATAAGGCAGGGCCCGGATGAATGTAAATCCGTCACACTGGTGGCAGGTGTGCGGAACATAAGAAAGGTTTCACGTAGCCAGTTGGGAAAATGATTTTTCTGCAATGAAAGGCTCCACGCGGCGTAAGTGCTAATCTGCAGATACAGTTATTAAGTTTCTGTGAACACAAACATGTACATTTTCCCATAGGCGGTGTTTAACGTGTTGTGTTACATCTTGTCTCGCGACGACAGAAGGTTCGGGGATGACTGAAGGCTTTCAAAATTTCTCGGCACGAGAAGATCAGACGCAACCTGTCCGATCCAACTGTCAGGCGGCATCAACAGCGACTCCCAATAATGTAACCTCTATACAAACATCGTGGCAGACTGTATTTTAAAAATGGGCTGGGCTTCATGGCGCAGGAGGCTTGGCTTAAATTGGCATGGGAGGTGGGACCTACACTATATCTAATACTGAACCCCAATTTTGTTTTAAAATTCCTAAATGGACTACAGAATTGACTTTTATTTATTTTTGCTGTCTGGGGGTAATGTGGCTCTTAGAAGTTTGTCATCAGAACAGGTATCCCGAATCACGTGGAACGGGGCTTTAAATGCTGATAGTATAAGTACCCAAATCCCTGCTGATATCAGCTTCCTGTAATCCCCGCTGAAGCTGCAATCAAATGGGAAGAGAGCAGGGAAGAACTCTGCCAATTAGAGCTTAGGGCCGGGACGAGGGGGCGAGCAGATGAGGAGGTCACCTTGGGTGCTTCAGTAGAAGTAGGAGGAGGAAAAAAAATGGCAGGACCTGCAACCGTTGCTGTTCAAATCTTTTTCCTTTGGATGCTATGGAAGGGGGCAGCACACTGATATTCTTGTCTTTGGTTCTATGGAGGGGGCAGCACACTTTGACCTTTTGCTTTGAGTGCTTTGGAAAGAGGCAGCACACTTTGATCTTTGTGCCTTGGATGCTATGGAAGCGGGGCAGCACACTTTGATCTTTGTGCCTTGGATGCTATGGAAGGGGGGCAGCACACTTTGA
>NW_017307448.1:380007-395046 GCF_000935625.1 Nanorana parkeri | reverse complement strand
CACACTTTGATGCTTTTGATGACCTCTTCAGTGTCCTGCTTCTCCTTCACTTTATAATCATAGGCGGTGGGGGGTGCAGGTTGGTGACCAGGCTGAATGGCTCAACTGCAATGTAGAAAAGTGGGGTCACCAATCCCTCTGTGCTGTCTGGGATTGACCTGGATCACGAAACTGAACAGAATTGTAAATCCATTTGCCAGGGAGACAATTCTACTCTCATCTATTTCCAACTGTGTGCTTAGCTGTTTGCCTGGAGCTTGGCTTGAAGATGCATCTGATGTACTGTACATTAGCAAGTATTAGAAGCTGCCACATGTCTGTAGGTGTCTGAAATCTGAAAATGGGCAATTTATCAGAATCCCCCTCATGGGGGAGATAGTGACTGCATGTAATAACGTTGTGTGGATGGCTGTTAAGTTATATAATTATTGTTTCTTTCCCACTGCGTGCAATCTTTAAGTGTGTTCTACATCTCGCTATTTATTAACGCCCCGGCAAGTGATTGATGTTCGGGGGGTTACTTCTGCTGATTACAAGTGTGGGTTGAAGTTTTTAGATTAGTTGAGGAAGACTTTGTTCCTTATTGCGCTACGCTTTATAAAATTGTGCCTTGTCGCTCCTTTTGTCTCAAGTCTACCGCTCCGGGCTGCTGATTAGAAGCTCATAGCAGCCTCTAACGATGTGAAACCTCCACAGTGTGGTAAGCAGTGCCCATGTGATCAAGACTGCCTATGCTTAAGGTCACATGACAATGCTTGGGTAGTTTTATTTAAGTGAACAGAACAATGAGTTGGTGATGCTGAGACGCAGACAATTCATGCAAAGTGGGAACTTTAATAGGAAACATTTCAGACAAATAGGTAACAAGACAGATGGAGATTTTTCTTTTGTTGTCTAACGGAAATAATGCTGTTAAAGCTTTCAATTCGGGGAAAAGTCCAGAAGAAAACGCTCCGCGGCTTTGATGAAGGACAATTCTTAAATAGCTTCAGTAGCATGAGGCTAAGCATTGCAGGATAAATGTCCAGCATGCTGGACCCATTACCCCATGATGGCTACAACTCACCCTGTGATAGCTCATGATAGTTACAACTCAGCCCATGATAGCTACAACTCACCCCACGATGGCTACAACTCAGCCCATGATAGCTACAACTCACCCCATGATGGCTACAACTCACCCCACGATGGCTACAACTCAGCCCATGATGGCTCATGATAGTTACAACTCGCCACATGATGGCTACAGTTCACACCATGATGGCTACAACTCCCCCATGATAGTTACAACTCACCCCATGAGGGCTACAACTCACCCCATGATGGCTACAACTCACCCCATGATGGCTGCAACTCACCCCATGATAGTTACAACTCGCCACATGATGGCTGCAACTCACCCATGAGGGCTACAACTCACCCCATGATAGCTACAACTCACCCCATGATGGCTACAACTCACCCCATGATGGCTAAACTCCCCCCATGATAGTTACAACTCGCCCCATGATGGCTGCAACTCACCCCATGATGGCTACAACTCATCCCATGTTGGCTGCAACTCCCCCCATGAAGGCTTAACTCCCCCATGATAGTTACAACTCACCCCAAGATGGCTGCAACTCACTTCATGATGGCTACAACTCACCCCATGATGGCTAAACTTCCCCCATGATGGCTACAGCTCCCCCCATGATAGTTACAACTCACCCCATGATGGCTGCAACTCACCCATGAGGGCTACAACTCACCCATGAGGGCTACAACTCACCCCATTATGGCTACAACTCACCACATGATGGCTACAGCTCCCCCCATGATAGTTACAACTCACCCCATGATGGCTGAAACTCACCCCATGATGGCTACAACTCATCCTATGATAGTTGCAACTCACCCCATGATGGCTACAACTCACCCCATGATGGCTACAACTTACCCCATGATAGCTACAACTCACCCTATGATGGCTAAAACTCACCCCATTATGGCTACAAATCTTGTAGAGAGCCTCACCAAAGGCTTGGTCTGCCATTCTGTGATCCGAGGAGAAAAAGGTGGCTGCACTCCAGGAAAGTTCAACACTGGCAGCTTTATTGTTCCAGACAAACAAGCAAAGAATCCTTGCCTGGGCCATCCTCTCTTGACGCGTTTCACCCAGAATTCTGGGCTTAGTGGTAGAGGCCGCCTGGAGTGCAGCCAACCATGTCTCCTTCCTCACACGATTTGCAGAATAAAAGACAAGCCTCTGCCGGAGTTTAACACCTAAGTCCCGATCTAGGGCTCGGGAGCGGCACATTCTGCATTTTTGTCTAAGCCTCCTGTTGGGGGACTTGGGCAGTGCCCATCCTCCCACACGTGATTAACCCATGTCAGTCCAGTAAGTGGATGTTGGCCCCGAATGACGGCTAAACAAAGTTGGTGACTTAACACCCATGTTTGATTTCTTGATGAGTTAAAAAAAAAACCAAAGCAACACTGACTGATGTGATGTCTTAGTAACGAGTGTACTTTCAGCTATTGATCTCCGGGCTAATGGCCTGATTAGCATTGTGAAGGCCCATAAAGCCCGGGATGTATTTCAAATTGAATCTCAGACTTCACGTACAATCTGTAATGATGCCACCTCTGCAGCAGGACTTGAGCTGCGTATAAAAATGAATGGCAAGGAAAGATTAGGGTCTGCCCTTCACCAAAAGCTGGATCTTTAACATTTAGCATTACAAGTACCTTCTAGGCAATGCAGAAGAAGATGTCTTAAAGGAAGCTGGTACTGAAAGAAATATGGAGGATTCCATTGATGAGTTCCTTTCCATTGATGAGTCTTTGTTTGGCTTTATTATCATTACTTTCTGAGGCAATGATCTGAGTCAGGATTAGACTTGTGCAATTCGTTTCGTTACAAATCGAAATTCGTACGAATTTTCCTGAAATTCGTAAATTCGGAAGCATCCGAAATCCGAATTGCAGTTTCCGAATTATATTCCGTTAACGAATTTCGGATCCGAATTTCTTTGAAACGGGAACTAATATTACCCCTGTAAATGAGGTTGAACAACATGACAAGATTTTTTTTTAAATCCGAAATACGGATCCGCTGCTGCTGAGAGTTGCATTACAATACACAGGCAAGAAATACGAAATTCCGTTGACTGAAATTCGTTTCGTTACGAACATTCGTTATATTGAAGTTAAAAAGCAAAGTACATTTATATTGGAGTTGATGGTAGTTTTTTTTAATACGAAATTCGGATCCGGAATCCGTTAACGGAATTCGTATTTCGGATACAAAAACAACGACCACATCGACTCCAATATTAACAAAGGTATTTTTGCTTTTTAACTTCATCATAACGAATGTTCGTACAGTTACGAAAATGTGCCGAAACTAACGAAAATCCGTATTTCGTACGAATCCGAATTCAGTTTCGGATACGAATTACGAAATAACAGATATTCCGAAACAGAACGAAACGGAACAAATTTTTTGATGGCGCACAAGTCTAGTCAGGATGAAGTCTTTGGTCCAGGTCAGCGAGTATTGAAACCATTACATTAGCATGATGGTCAGACAGCCAAGCAATTTTAGAAGACAACAGCAATATTCTCTCTGTACAGGTTTCCTTTAAATGAGAACTATGGGGTCAGGGCTTTCCCCCATAGTTCTCCTTAGGGTAACGGGCGGACACAAACTAGCGTCCTCCCGTCACCCTAAGCTCAGTGTATAGGGAGCTACAGCTCGCGGTATACTGAGACGCCGCAGCCGGAGCGGATCCCGACAATTATGTCGAGATCCAGCCAGCTGCGTGAGTGACAGCTGGCTCTACCTATCTAGAGGCAGAGCCAGCTGTACCCACCCCCACCCCCGTCCGTTCCGCCAGTCAGCGCTGGAGGATCGGAGCGGGGAATCCAGTCCCTCCCCTGTCACGGCTCTCTGCCGTGACAGGATCGAGAAGTGAGCGAACGCCGGTATGTGTTCGCTCACTTCCCGATCTACTGAGCCGACCTGTGACAGTCTCATTGTCACAGGTTGGCTAGAACTATGAGGATGAGTGAAAAGCACCCGCCGCATAGTTCTCCTTTAAGGCGTATACCAAGAGCCATGTCAATGAAAGGTTACAGAAGCAGTCCAGTAATACAGCGCTCTCCTTCCACTTAAACAGCCAAGTCAACCTGCCCCAGATTTTCACAGCTGGATCCAACCCAGCCACCTCTTTATTCATAGGTAAAATACAAACCCTCTTCAAGCAATTTATTAGGAGCGCCATACTAATACCAGGTCAGGCCAGTGGGATGGATTTCATATTTCTCAAACATTCCTTTGAGTTTCTGATCAACGTTGACCTGATTGCATCACACAACGTCTACATTTTCAACTGCATCTCTCATTCTACCACATCCTGAAGGTGTTCTACTGGACTGACATCTGGTGACATCTGGACTGACATCTGGTGACATCTGGACTGACATCTGAACTGACATCTGGTGACATCTGGACTGACATCTGCTGACATCTGGACTGACATCTGGACTGACATCTGGTGACATCTGGACTGACATCTGGTGACATCTAAACTGACATCTGGACTGACATCTGGTGAATGGCCTGCCATCTGTGGGCATCAGCAGGAATCAAGTATTATCAGATCAGACTACATATTTCCAGTATTCATCTGTCCAGGCCCGGCCGATTCTATGTCTCCTGCGATCTCAGCTTTCTGTTCTTGGCTGACAGGAAACTAATAAGGTCTTCTGCTGTTGTAGTCCATCTTCCTCAAGCAGGTCCACCACGGTCCTCAAGGTTGGACGTGTTGTACATTCTGAGATGCTTTTTTTGCTCATCGCGGTTGTAAAAAGCAGTTATCTGAGTTACCGTAGTCTTTCCGTCAGCTCAGTCTGGTGACTGTCCTCTGACCCCTCTTATCAAGGAGGCATTTCCATCCTCAAAACTGCTGCTCACTGGATGGTTTTGGTTTTTTTTGCAGCAGCATGAGTTAACTCTAGAGACCATTGTGTGTAAGAATCCCAGGAGCTTACTGAAATACTCAAACCAGCCCCCTCCGTCACCAACAATCATGCCACGGTCACAGTCACTGAGATAAAATGTTTTCCAAATGGTGTTTGATGAGAACAGTACCCGGAGCTCCTGACCTGTATATTGTCCGGCTACCACATGATGGTTTCATAAGACAAATCCATGAATAAACAGGAGTCCAGGTGTCCCTAATAAATTGCTCAACGATTTTATCTGCCACAATATTTATAATTTTGATAGTTCTGCATTGTGATTCTCACCCTTCCCCCTTCCCCAGCCCTGCTACATATTCACTACTGCAGTTGTGTGGCTTCTTAGGTCACTTCCCCAACCAAGCTTGCTTACTGGACTATGAATGAGCTCTGTTTTTTTCTGTGCTCTGCTCCTTCTGTCTAAATGCTTCCCTACTGGCCCTGATGCCTGAATCATGTGGGACCAGCAGTAAAAAAAAACACCTTTAGGGTACTGAGAAATAATCAGATTCTCCCCCACTCCCTTTTAAAGTGATGATCAGGGAGATGCATGCCTGGCACCTTCATCACCAAGATCTGGTGCTCATGCTTGCCCAGATGCAACTGGGCGTTTTCTTCCTTCTTCTCACAGAACACTATCACACCATCAGTGAAATGGTTATGGGACAGATATGACCAGATGTGGGTGTGCATACCAGGAAACCTACTATATGTACATGGTATGCACTATATTATATTTGTACTTTAGATACCTTTTTGTTAAAATTGTTATTTAGTGGATGCGGTTTAAGTGTGCCAAGGCAGAAGATCGGGTCACTTCCTGGCCCCTTCTTGGGGCTTTTCTTTGCCGTTGTTCCCAGGTTTTTTATTATCCATGTAACAGTATCTAAACCTCACTGCTTAAGGCAAGCCGGCAGCACTTCTCCAGCCAGATAAATCTAATTAAGGTTCAGCGGTCTTATGAATGGGAGCCCATTAGCTGCACCCAGGGGGGGAAACCTTCTCCAGCAAACCTGAAGTGATCCTGATACTATTTCTCACCCGGGGGAAGTCACCGGCCTCCAGAGACTCCGTACTAAATTGGGTTTTAGGTCAGAAAAAAAGGACTCTGCGTTGTATACTGACAGGTACACTTCAAAATGTCATCCTTCAATATAATGCTTTTTAAAAGAGGCCCACAAGCAAACAAGGTTTGGTGAGGAAAGCAAAAAAATAAAGCAAGATAAAGCAAAATAACACAAGAAGAGAATTAGAGTGGGCACCACATATCCTATTCATAATGTTATCTCTGACCGATAATGTCCCCAAGACTCATCCACTGTATCATACTGAGTTATATAGAAGGAAAGGAGCAGAGATGAGGAGGGGATGGAAGTCAGAGAAGTGATAGGGAGGAAAAAAGAGGAGAGGAAAGGAAAGGAAAAGAAAGGGAAGAAAAGAAAAGAGGGGAGGAGAAGAGAAGAGACCGGAAGAGAAGAGGAGCAGAGGGGAGAAGATTGGAGAGGAGAGGAAAGGAGGGAGGGGATAAAAAGAGCAGGAGAGGGCAGGAGAGGAAAGGGAAGTAAAGAGAAGAGGAGATGGCAAGAGAAGAGGAGCAGAGGGGAGAAGATTGGAGAGGGGAGGAAAGGTGGGAGGGAATAAAAGAGAAGGAGAGGGCAGGAGAGGAGAGGGAAGTAGAGAGGAGAGGCGAAGGGAAGAGAAGAGGGGCAGAGGGGAGAAAATTGGAGAGGGGAGGAGGGGATGGAAGTCAGAGGAGTGATAGAGAGAAGAAAAGAGGAGATGAGAGGAAAGGAAAAGGAAGGGAAGAGAACAGGGGAGGAGAAGAGAAAGGAAGAGAAGAGGAGCAGGGGGGAGAAGATTGGAGAGGAGAGGAAAGGTGGGAGGGAATAAAAGACAAGGAGAGGGCAGGAGAGGAAAGGGAAGTAGAGAGGAGAGGAGAAGGGAAGAGCAGCGGAACAGAGGGGAGATAATTGGAGAGGGGAGAAAAGGTGGAGAAAGGAGAGGAAAGGAGATAGGGGATAAAAAGAGGAGGTGATGGGAAGAGAGGAAAGAGAGGTAAATAGGAGAGGAGAAGAGAAGAGGGGAGGAGAGGAGAGGAAAGGTAAGAGGGGTGGGGAGGAGAAGAGAAAGGAAGATAAGAGGAGCAGAGGGGAGAAGATTAGAGAGGAAAGGAGGGAGGTGACAAACAGAGGAGGAGAGGGCAGGAGAGGAAAGAGAAGTAAAGAGAAGAGATGAGAAGAGAAGAGGGGCAGAGGGGAGAAGATTGGAGAGGAAAGGAGGGAGGGCAGGAGAGGAAAGAGAAGTAAAGAGAGAAGATGAGAAGAGAAGAGGGGCAGAGGGGAGAAGATTGGAGAGGGAAGGTAAGGCAGAGATTGGAGAGGAAAGGAGGGAGGAGAAATAAAAGGAGTAGAGGGAAGAGAAAAGAGGGGAGGAGAGAGAAGAGATAGAAAGAGGAGGAAAATAGAGGGGAGGTGAAAAGAGGAGAGGAGAGGAGAGAAAAGGGCAGGGGAGAGAAGAGTGGAGGGGTGAGAAGAGCAAAGATAAGGGAAGGAGAGGGGAAGGGAGAGAAGACGAGAGGAAGACTTAGGAGAGGAACAGAGTAGGGGTGGGACAAGATGGGGGATGAGGAAAGCAAAATTAAAGCGAGAGAAAGAATAATGAAGAAAAGAGAAGAACATTTTCCTATTTATAATGTAATCTCTTAATAATATCCTCCCAAGACTCATCCACTATACAGTATACTAAAAAAAAATAAGTGGAAAGGAGCAGAAAGGAGAGGAGTAGAGATGGGGGAGGAAATAGAAGGCAGAAGAGTGGAGAGGAGAGGAGAGAAGAGAAGAGAAGATAAAAAAGAAAGGATAGGAGGGAAGTGGGGGAGAGGAGAGGGAAGAGGCGAACGAAGAGGAGAGGAGAGACGAGAAAGGGGGGATCGGGGAGGCAAAAAATCCGTCCGTTCCGCCAGTCAGCGCTGGAGGATCGGAGCGGGGAATCCAGTCCCTCCCCTGTCACGGCTCTCTGCCGTGACAGGATCGAGAAGTGAGCGAACGCCGGTATGTGTTCGCTCACTTCCCGATCTACTGAGCCGACCTGTGACAGTCTCATTGTCACAGGTTGGCTAGAACTATGAGGATGAGTGAAAAGCACCCGCCGCATAGTTCTCCTTTAAGGCGTATACCAAGAGCCATGTCAATGAAAGGTTACAGAAGCAGTCCAGTAATACAGCGCTCTCCTTCCACTTAAACAGCCAAGTCAACCTGCCCCAGATTTTCACAGCTGGATCCAACCCAGCCACCTCTTTATTCATAGGTAAAATACAAACCCTCTTCAAGCAATTTATTAGGAGCGCCATACTAATACCAGGTCAGGCCAGTGGGATGGATTTCATATTTCTCAAACATTCCTTTGAGTTTCTGATCAACGTTGACCTGATTGCATCACACAACGTCTACATTTTCAACTGCATCTCTCATTCTACCACATCCTGAAGGTGTTCTACTGGACTGACATCTGGTGACATCTGGACTGACATCTGGTGACATCTGGACTGACATCTGAACTGACATCTGGTGACATCTGGACTGACATCTGCTGACATCTGGACTGACATCTGGACTGACATCTGGTGACATCTGGACTGACATCTGGTGACATCTAAACTGACATCTGGACTGACATCTGGTGAATGGCCTGCCATCTGTGGGCATCAGCAGGAATCAAGTATTATCAGATCAGACTACATATTTCCAGTATTCATCTGTCCAGGCCCGGCCGATTCTATGTCTCCTGCGATCTCAGCTTTCTGTTCTTGGCTGACAGGAAACTAATAAGGTCTTCTGCTGTTGTAGTCCATCTTCCTCAAGCAGGTCCACCACGGTCCTCAAGGTTGGACGTGTTGTACATTCTGAGATGCTTTTTTTGCTCATCGCGGTTGTAAAAAGCAGTTATCTGAGTTACCGTAGTCTTTCCGTCAGCTCAGTCTGGTGACTGTCCTCTGACCCCTCTTATCAAGGAGGCATTTCCATCCTCAAAACTGCTGCTCACTGGATGGTTTTGGTTTTTTTTGCAGCAGCATGAGTTAACTCTAGAGACCATTGTGTGTAAGAATCCCAGGAGCTTACTGAAATACTCAAACCAGCCCCCTCCGTCACCAACAATCATGCCACGGTCACAGTCACTGAGATAAAATGTTTTCCAAATGGTGTTTGATGAGAACAGTACCCGGAGCTCCTGACCTGTATATTGTCCGGCTACCACATGATGGTTTCATAAGACAAATCCATGAATAAACAGGAGTCCAGGTGTCCCTAATAAATTGCTCAACGATTTTATCTGCCACAATATTTATAATTTTGATAGTTCTGCATTGTGATTCTCACCCTTCCCCCTTCCCCAGCCCTGCTACATATTCACTACTGCAGTTGTGTGGCTTCTTAGGTCACTTCCCCAACCAAGCTTGCTTACTGGACTATGAATGAGCTCTGTTTTTTTCTGTGCTCTGCTCCTTCTGTCTAAATGCTTCCCTACTGGCCCTGATGCCTGAATCATGTGGGACCAGCAGTAAAAAAAAACACCTTTAGGGTACTGAGAAATAATCAGATTCTCCCCCACTCCCTTTTAAAGTGATGATCAGGGAGATGCATGCCTGGCACCTTCATCACCAAGATCTGGTGCTCATGCTTGCCCAGATGCAACTGGGCGTTTTCTTCCTTCTTCTCACAGAACACTATCACACCATCAGTGAAATGGTTATGGGACAGATATGACCAGATGTGGGTGTGCATACCAGGAAACCTACTATATGTACATGGTATGCACTATATTATATTTGTACTTTAGATACCTTTTTGTTAAAATTGTTATTTAGTGGATGCGGTTTAAGTGTGCCAAGGCAGAAGATCGGGTCACTTCCTGGCCCCTTCTTGGGGCTTTTCTTTGCCGTTGTTCCCAGGTTTTTTATTATCCATGTAACAGTATCTAAACCTCACTGCTTAAGGCAAGCCGGCAGCACTTCTCCAGCCAGATAAATCTAATTAAGGTTCAGCGGTCTTATGAATGGGAGCCCATTAGCTGCACCCAGGGGGGGAAACCTTCTCCAGCAAACCTGAAGTGATCCTGATACTATTTCTCACCCGGGGGAAGTCACCGGCCTCCAGAGACTCCGTACTAAATTGGGTTTTAGGTCAGAAAAAAAGGACTCTGCGTTGTATACTGACAGGTACACTTCAAAATGTCATCCTTCAATATAATGCTTTTTAAAAGAGGCCCACAAGCAAACAAGGTTTGGTGAGGAAAGCAAAAAAATAAAGCAAGATAAAGCAAAATAACACAAGAAGAGAATTAGAGTGGGCACCACATATCCTATTCATAATGTTATCTCTGACCGATAATGTCCCCAAGACTCATCCACTGTATCATACTGAGTTATATAGAAGGAAAGGAGCAGAGATGAGGAGGGGATGGAAGTCAGAGAAGTGATAGGGAGGAAAAAAGAGGAGAGGAAAGGAAAGGAAAAGAAAGGGAAGAAAAGAAAAGAGGGGAGGAGAAGAGAAGAGACCGGAAGAGAAGAGGAGCAGAGGGGAGAAGATTGGAGAGGAGAGGAAAGGAGGGAGGGGATAAAAAGAGCAGGAGAGGGCAGGAGAGGAAAGGGAAGTAAAGAGAAGAGGAGATGGCAAGAGAAGAGGAGCAGAGGGGAGAAGATTGGAGAGGGGAGGAAAGGTGGGAGGGAATAAAAGAGAAGGAGAGGGCAGGAGAGGAGAGGGAAGTAGAGAGGAGAGGCGAAGGGAAGAGAAGAGGGGCAGAGGGGAGAAAATTGGAGAGGGGAGGAGGGGATGGAAGTCAGAGGAGTGATAGAGAGAAGAAAAGAGGAGATGAGAGGAAAGGAAAAGGAAGGGAAGAGAACAGGGGAGGAGAAGAGAAAGGAAGAGAAGAGGAGCAGGGGGGAGAAGATTGGAGAGGAGAGGAAAGGTGGGAGGGAATAAAAGACAAGGAGAGGGCAGGAGAGGAAAGGGAAGTAGAGAGGAGAGGAGAAGGGAAGAGCAGCGGAACAGAGGGGAGATAATTGGAGAGGGGAGAAAAGGTGGAGAAAGGAGAGGAAAGGAGATAGGGGATAAAAAGAGGAGGTGATGGGAAGAGAGGAAAGAGAGGTAAATAGGAGAGGAGAAGAGAAGAGGGGAGGAGAGGAGAGGAAAGGTAAGAGGGGTGGGGAGGAGAAGAGAAAGGAAGATAAGAGGAGCAGAGGGGAGAAGATTAGAGAGGAAAGGAGGGAGGTGACAAACAGAGGAGGAGAGGGCAGGAGAGGAAAGAGAAGTAAAGAGAAGAGATGAGAAGAGAAGAGGGGCAGAGGGGAGAAGATTGGAGAGGAAAGGAGGGAGGGCAGGAGAGGAAAGAGAAGTAAAGAGAGAAGATGAGAAGAGAAGAGGGGCAGAGGGGAGAAGATTGGAGAGGGAAGGTAAGGCAGAGATTGGAGAGGAAAGGAGGGAGGAGAAATAAAAGGAGTAGAGGGAAGAGAAAAGAGGGGAGGAGAGAGAAGAGATAGAAAGAGGAGGAAAATAGAGGGGAGGTGAAAAGAGGAGAGGAGAGGAGAGAAAAGGGCAGGGGAGAGAAGAGTGGAGGGGTGAGAAGAGCAAAGATAAGGGAAGGAGAGGGGAAGGGAGAGAAGACGAGAGGAAGACTTAGGAGAGGAACAGAGTAGGGGTGGGACAAGATGGGGGATGAGGAAAGCAAAATTAAAGCGAGAGAAAGAATAATGAAGAAAAGAGAAGAACATTTTCCTATTTATAATGTAATCTCTTAATAATATCCTCCCAAGACTCATCCACTATACAGTATACTAAAAAAAAATAAGTGGAAAGGAGCAGAAAGGAGAGGAGTAGAGATGGGGGAGGAAATAGAAGGCAGAAGAGTGGAGAGGAGAGGAGAGAAGAGAAGAGAAGATAAAAAAGAAAGGATAGGAGGGAAGTGGGGGATAGGAGAGGGAAGAGGCGAACGAAGAGGAGAGGAGAGACGAGAAAGGGGGGATAGGAGAGGCAAAAAATGAAAGGAGACGAGAGGAGAGTAGATGAGAGGAGAAGGAGATAGGGGGGGAGAGAAAGAAAAGGAGAGCAGAAAGCGAAACAATGCAACAATAGAAAGAGAGACAGAGTGCAAGATAGAGGAAAGATAAGGAGAGGTGATGGGGAGAGAAAAAACAGTGAGAGAGACATTAAAACTCTCGTGACATTGATTAAAAGTCCTAATAATAATAATAATAATAATAATAATAATTTGATGGTTTGGTTCTGCTCACCAAGTTATTTTGCATTACCGGCATGCCGGGTGAGAACTGTTCCTTTAAATTAGCCTTTATAAGTCATTCATACAGTAATATGGAGTTGACGGTGGAAAGGGGTTTTAATTTCCCTCTGCACACAGCTAATCCTTATAATAATCAGCAGCTCCTGGGAAAAACATGTTGAAAACGCATCAGGCCCAGCGAGGCTGTCACTTCCCATCTCGTATCTGCAGGTACAGCTCACTACCTCGGGCTAAAGATTTCAGCTTGGATGTGATAAACATCGGCATAAGGCCTCAACCGCCGACTCCTGCACTGCTCCGGAGCTTCTGTCCCTGACACTCATCCCCCCCCCCCTGTTTGCTATTCGCCCCCCACAATCCCGGTGATACAGTTTCAGCCACAACATTACAGGAAGCGCTGCTAATTTAATTTAATTAGAAAAAGCCAATGTGCAGCCATCTTGAAAGAAGCTTTGCCTGAGGAAGTGTGCTCTGCTCGGTAAAAGATGGCCGTCTTGATTTCCAATGAGCTGTGATTTATGGGCCCCGTTCCCGAGGTATGGATTCGGGAATAGGCAGTTTGCACTTGTGACAGATCACGCCTCGTGTAATCGGTGAAGATCTTGCTCAATTTTAATGCCGCGTCCAAAATGTTTACAGGAACGGCTGAATTAAAGATTATCTAGACCCAAAAACAACCATTGTATATATTGGATCTGTGCTTGTATGAGTTTTCTTCTTTCAGGCTAAGAACATTTTCAGGAAGTACAGAAAATACCAGTGGATCCTTCCAGAAATGTAGGGCCCTTGTCAGGGGCGTAACTAGAAATCACAGGGCCCCATAGCAAAATTTTGTATGGGGCCCTGTGATTTCTAGTTATAGCCCTTGTAGAGCCCACTCGAGATCCCACCTGAGGGTGAACTTGCAGAGCCCACCATAGACTCTCTATTGCGGGCTATGCAGGGTCACCCTCAGGTGGGCTGGTTGCACTCCTTACCTGTCCACCTCCTCGGTCGCTGGTTGCCGGGCCCGCCTCCATCTTTGCCACCGGGCGCCGCCTTCTCCCCTGCTGCCGACCACGGGCCCCGCATCCTCCTCCACTGCCGGCTCTCATTGACTCTGTGGAGAGGAACGCGCTGCTGCACAGATTACTGTCAGTGATCCGAACAGCGGCGCGTTCGTCTTCAGCCGCCAGTGAAAGCCACCAGCAGAGGATCCCATAGCGACCCAGGCAGCCCGCACGGCATCTGGCCGGGCCCCACTGTGCCCCGGTCCCCTTAGTCGCTATGGTGATTGTTACACCACTGGTCCTTGTCACTTCTTGTGAGCTGAGTGCATCCACCTATAGGGATCACCTGAAAGTAATATCTTAAAGAAGAACCTCGGCCTAAACTTCTTGTTTTTTTTTTTTAGGAAAAGGGTTGAAACCTATGTTGGTCTTTGACTGCCATCTATGCTGTATGGCCAAGAGTTTGATGATGCCTACATGAGTTTGTTGGACATCCCATTTCAAAACCATGACCAATAATACAGAGTTGGCCCCTTCCTTTGTGGCTATAACATCCTCCATACTTCAGGGAAGGCTTTCCACAAGATTTTGGAGGGTGTCAGGGGGAATTTGTGAGGTCAGGTACCGATGCCGGATGGGAAGACCTGGATCACAATTCACATTTCTATTCATTCCATTCCAGAAACATGGCCAATAATATTGAGTTGACCCTCTTTGTGTCTAATACAGGTTCAACTCTTTTAGAACATTCCACAAGTACTGATGTTGGATGAGAAGACCTGACAAGCAATCATCATCCTAATTCATGTCAAATTTGTTCAGTAGGGTTGAGGTCAACACTCACATTCAGTTTCCTCCACTAGACATGTGCACTGCCAAAAAATTAGTTTCGTTTCGTTTCAAATTCGGATTTGTGTTATTTCGTTGTTCAGGATTCGGGTGTGAAAGTCAATTAGGATTTGGATTCGGACGAAATTCGGTAGCGGTAGTTCGAACGTTCGTTTCGTTTTCTGTTCTTATTCGTTTCTTATTCGTTTCGTTCGTTTGCAGCAAAAGTGACATTTGAGGGGGAAAATATATTTTTCTCCTTCTCTAATGTCACTTTGCTCCAACAAACGAAACGAATAAGAAACGAATAAGAAACGAAACGAACAGAAAACGAAACAAACGTTCGTACTAACACTACCGAATTTCGGAAATGGAAATTCGGATTCGTTTGCATTCGTTATGTCTGTAATTCGGATACATCCGAATGTCCGAATTTCCGAAAATTCGTCCGAATTTCGATTCGGAACGAAACGATTCGCACATGTCTATCCTCCACCATACTGGTCACACCATGTCTTTATGGAGCTGGCTTTGTACACAGGAGGCAGTCCTGGTGGAACAGAAAAGGGTCTTCACCAAACTGTGACCACAAGGCTGGAAGAGCCCAATTGTCTACAATGTCTTTGCATGATGGAGTATTAACAAAACCTTCATCGGAGACACCTGAATTATGGGAGGTGGCACCTACATTTGGTCATATAGTGTAGAACCACTTTGGGGAATTTTCAGCTCACTTTCTGTCCTGGTGACCACTGTCATAGGAAAACGAGGGGAATCTTCCAGATGGAAACAAAGACAGCAGAATGTTGGAGCTCTTGATTCCCTAATGCGGTTTAATTTCCAGTGGGTGGTTTCTTCTGATGTTAAGGTTTTCAGGGGTGCTCTCAATTTGACTTACTGGATTATGGTACTAATTTCCCAT
>NW_017307448.1:369975-378178 GCF_000935625.1 Nanorana parkeri | reverse complement strand
CCCAGTTTCAGCCACAACATTACAGGAAGCGCTGCTAATTTAATTTAATTAGAAAAAGCCAATGTGCAGCCATCTTGAAAGAAGCTTTGCCTGAGGAAGTGTGCTCTGCTCGGTAAAAGATGGCCGTCTTGATTTCCAATGAGCTGTGATTTATGGGCCCCGTTCCCGAGGTATGGATTCGGGAATAGGCAGTTTGCACTTGTGACAGATCACGCCTCGTGTAATCGGTGAAGATCTTGCTCAATTTTAATGCCGCGTCCAAAATGTTTACAGGAACGGCTGAATTAAAGATTATCTAGACCCAAAAACAACCATTGTATATATTGGATCTGTGCTTGTATGAGTTTTCTTCTTTCAGGCTAAGAACATTTTCAGGAAGTACAGAAAATACCAGTGGATCCTTCCAGAAATGTAGGGCCCTTGTCAGGGGCGTAACTAGAAATCACAGGGCCCCATAGCAAAATTTTGTATGGGGCCCTGTGATTTCTAGTTATAGCCCTTGTAGAGCCCACTCGAGATCCCACCTGAGGGTGAACTTGCAGAGCCCACCATAGACTCTCTATTGCGGGCTATGCAGGGTCACCCTCAGGTGGGCTGGTTGCACTCCTTACCTGTCCACCTCCTCGGTCGCTGGTTGCCGGGCCCGCCTCCATCTTTGCCACCGGGCGCCGCCTTCTCCCCTGCTGCCGACCACGGGCCCCGCATCCTCCTCCACTGCCGGCTCTCATTGACTCTGTGGAGAGGAACGCGCTGCTGCACAGATTACTGTCAGTGATCCGAACAGCGGCGCGTTCGTCTTCAGCCGCCAGTGAAAGCCACCAGCAGAGGATCCCATAGCGACCCAGGCAGCCCGCACGGCATCTGGCCGGGCCCCACTGTGCCCCGGTCCCCTTAGTCGCTATGGTGATTGTTACACCACTGGTCCTTGTCACTTCTTGTGAGCTGAGTGCATCCACCTATAGGGATCACCTGAAAGTAATATCTTAAAGAAGAACCTCGGCCTAAACTTCTTGTTTTTTTTTTTTAGGAAAAGGGTTGAAACCTATGTTGGTCTTTGACTGCCATCTATGCTGTATGGCCAAGAGTTTGATGATGCCTACATGAGTTTGTTGGACATCCCATTTCAAAACCATGACCAATAATACAGAGTTGGCCCCTTCCTTTGTGGCTATAACATCCTCCATACTTCAGGGAAGGCTTTCCACAAGATTTTGGAGGGTGTCAGGGGGAATTTGTGAGGTCAGGTACCGATGCCGGATGGGAAGACCTGGATCACAATTCACATTTCTATTCATTCCATTCCAGAAACATGGCCAATAATATTGAGTTGACCCTCTTTGTGTCTAATACAGGTTCAACTCTTTTAGAACATTCCACAAGTACTGATGTTGGATGAGAAGACCTGACAAGCAATCATCATCCTAATTCATGTCAAATTTGTTCAGTAGGGTTGAGGTCAACACTCACATTCAGTTTCCTCCACTAGACATGTGCACTGCCAAAAAATTAGTTTCGTTTCGTTTCAAATTCGGATTTGTGTTATTTCGTTGTTCAGGATTCGGGTGTGAAAGTCAATTAGGATTTGGATTCGGACGAAATTCGGTAGCGGTAGTTCGAACGTTCGTTTCGTTTTCTGTTCTTATTCGTTTCTTATTCGTTTCGTTCGTTTGCAGCAAAAGTGACATTTGAGGGGGAAAATATATTTTTCTCCTTCTCTAATGTCACTTTGCTCCAACAAACGAAACGAATAAGAAACGAATAAGAAACGAAACGAACAGAAAACGAAACAAACGTTCGTACTAACACTACCGAATTTCGGAAATGGAAATTCGGATTCGTTTGCATTCGTTATGTCTGTAATTCGGATACATCCGAATGTCCGAATTTCCGAAAATTCGTCCGAATTTCGATTCGGAACGAAACGATTCGCACATGTCTATCCTCCACCATACTGGTCACACCATGTCTTTATGGAGCTGGCTTTGTACACAGGAGGCAGTCCTGGTGGAACAGAAAAGGGTCTTCACCAAACTGTGACCACAAGGCTGGAAGAGCCCAATTGTCTACAATGTCTTTGCATGATGGAGTATTAACAAAACCTTCATCGGAGACACCTGAATTATGGGAGGTGGCACCTACATTTGGTCATATAGTGTAGAACCACTTTGGGGAATTTTCAGCTCACTTTCTGTCCTGGTGACCACTGTCATAGGAAAACGAGGGGAATCTTCCAGATGGAAACAAAGACAGCAGAATGTTGGAGCTCTTGATTCCCTAATGCGGTTTAATTTCCAGTGGGTGGTTTCTTCTGATGTTAAGGTTTTCAGGGGTGCTCTCAATTTGACTTACTGGATTATGGTACTAATTTCCCATTGCTCAGATATTTTTATGAAGGGGGGGGGGGGGACACCTTAGAACTTCAAAACACATTGGCTTTTGGACAGAAAACAATAACCCTTTACCTGGGCTCTAATATCTGGCTGGGGCACGCTTTCCTTTTTTGTTGATGCAATAAAAACCTGATGGGGTTTCCACACATATTTAAAATGTTTCATTGCTCTGTGGACCTCCATTATAGACGTCTTCCCTAATTTCCTGTTGGTGACCGCCAACGACAGGATAGGAAATAAGACCAAATCTCTGAAATGTGACCTACCTTCCCTTTTCTTTTCTGTACCAGGATTGAAGAGAGGAATGCTGTACATGCACATCTCCAACCACACCCTAAACCTTGAGGCCCCACCGTACAGGTTCCCTCGCCAATTCAGATGGATTAGAGTTATTTTTACTCCTCTACCCCCAGGATTTAAGAGAGGAACACTGTGCATGCACCATCTCCAACCACACCCTTGAGCCTCCACCCTACAGGTTCCCTTGCCAATCCAGATGGATTAGAGTTATTTTTACTTCCCTACCCCCAGGGTCGGATTTCCCACAAGGCCAATTGTAGTTCCAGGTGTCGGGCGGGTATTTGTTTTCTACATTTAGCCCTGCTTTGGGCAAGCAGAGCTAAATGTACAGCAGGGAAACCGCCTCTTGTTTTGTCCAAGTGATCCCGGCGATGTCGCCGAGATCACTTATATGCAGCCTGCAGGTCTGCCATTCTCCATGGGGGGGTTGGTGGGTAGGGGGGCGCATTGAGGAACCTGGCCGTGGGGCAGCAGAGAGTAAATCCGTCCCTGCCTAACCGCAGGAGTAAAGAGAGGAACACTGTGCACAAGCTTCTCTAACCACACCCTAAACCTACGCTCACCAATCCGGTTGGATTAGAGTTTATTTTACTCCCCTTCCCCCAGGAATTATAGGAGAACTATGGGGTTAAGGCTTTTCCCCATAGTTCTCCTTAGGGTAACGGGAGGACACAAACTAGCGTCCTCCCGTCACCCTAGGCTCAGTATATAGGGAGCTACAGCTCGCGGTATACTGAGACGCCGCAGCTGAAGCGGATCCCGACAATTCTGTCTGGATCCGCCCAGCTGCATGACTGACAGCTGGCTCTGCCTATCTAGAGGCAGAGCCAGCTGTACCCGCCCCCTCCCCCGTCCGTTCCGCCAGTCAGCGCTGGAGGATCGGAGTGGGGAGGGGGGAATCCAGCCCCTCCCCTGTCACGGCAGAGAGCCGTGACAGGATCGAGAGGTGAGCGAACGCCGGTATGTGTTCCCTCACCTCCCGATCTACTGAGCCGACCTGTGACAGTCTCATTTCACAGGTCGGCTAGAACTATGAGGTGAGTGAAAAGCACCCCCCTCCCCCCCTCATAGTTCTCCTTTAAGAGAGGAACACTGCGCATCAGCATCTCTAACCACACCTGAAACCAGGAGGCTCCACCATAAATGCTCCCTCACCAATCCCTTTCCTTCCTCAAAGCACCCGCACCAATGCGCATTAATACTCCCACCTGCATTTTGAAGATTTGGCTGTTCCCGCCTTAGTGTTGGCACCGCAGTAGCACTTCTAACCTGCTGCATGCCACAGGGAGCAATGACAAGTGTCGTCTTAGGTTGCCTTGCCACTCTACCGATACTAAAAAAAATTTAATCCCAGATCTTTCTGCGGTTTTCAGCACAAAATCCGAGTAGGCCCAACAGGGGAACGCTCACAGTTATATCTGGCTCTCTCTACGCGGCATTAAATGATTTGGAGTAGTGCACGGGGGCCTGGAGAGACTCAGCCTGCGTGGAGCGGGTTTCATCATGCATGCAGAAGCTGCACCGAGCTCGGGGGTTAGGAGAGGAGTTGTGGCATTGCTAACTTTCCCCCGTGCTTTTACACTCTTAATCAATTAGCGCGCAGCTCTCCAACCGCTCCATCCCGGCGTACGGGCTCTACGGGGACTCTACACTGGCTGATAGCGTCGGTAAATAGCTTTGCTCCTCAGCCAGACAGCCTTGTGGAAATAAATAGGGTGTATGAAACTCAATCAATACTTCTTAATAAAAATAACATTTTAAAACTGAGACGTGTAATGAAAAAAAAAAAGTGATATATCTTCTAGATAGATCAACTTTCCATCTATTTCCAGACACGGTCATTACACCCAGTAACGCGGGATGGATTGCTGGAAGGCACTTTTTTTTCTCCCCCCTCGTATCTTTTCTCTCCTAGGCCCCTGGCTTGGAATCTGCAGATTTCACACGTTTTAAGGGTCAGCCCGACCAAAACCAAGATTTCGGGTTTTCTAGTAGATGCTGGAGAGATAAAAGCACTCAGCAGCTTTCTCATATTTCGTGACACTTGCGGTGAGCGCTCTGGCGAGAGCCTTGATTTGCCTGTTGGATTTTGTGTTTTAGGCGTCAGTAAACCCTTAGGTCTCGTTCACACCTAGGCGTATTGCATATGCGTGTCTGTCGCACGACCGTCGCGCGTTTTTTTACCGCGGTTCGCGGTAAAAAAAGTTGCGCGACCGTCGCGCGTTTCCGAAGGCTACTTGGCTGTAGCCCAATGGAAACGCGCAACAAAACGGCCCAAAGTAGTACATGTACCTTTTCAGGCGTGGGCCGTTTTGTAGCGCGTTAGGGACGGGCGGAAATACGCCAAGGTGGGAACCAGACCATTGAATACAATGGGATTTATATTTTTGAGCGTTTTGTAGAGCGTTCGTCGAGCGTAGAACGCGCTACAAAACGTTCAGGTGTGAACGAGGGCTTAAAGGAGAACTATGGGGTCAGGGCTTTTCCCCCATAGTTCTCCTAAGGGGCACGGGAGAACACAAACTAGGGTCCTCCCGTCACCCTAAGCTCAGTATATAGGGAGCTACAGCTCGCGGTATACTGAGACGCCACAGCTGAAACGGATCCCTACCATTATGTCTGGATCCACCCAGCTGCGGGATTGACAGCTCAGTATACAGCTTGCGGTATACTGAGACGCCGCAGACGGAACGGATCCCGACATCGCCGTCGAGTTCCACCAGGCTGCGGGATTGACAGCCGGCTCTGCCTATCTAGAGGCAGAGCCAGCTGTGCCCGCCCCCTTCCCTTGTCCGTTCCGCCAGTCAGCGCTGGAAGATCGGACAGGGGAGAGGGGGGATCCCTGCACGGAGCCGTGAGTGACAGTCACGGCTCTCTGCAGGCATAGATCGAGAAGTGAGCGAGCGACGGTATGTGTTCGCTCACTTCCCGATCTACTGAGCCGACCTGTGACGGTTTCATTGTCACAGGTCAGCTCAGATTATGAGGCTGACTGAAAATCACTCGCCTCATAATTCTCCTTTAATAAAACCTTATATAAATTTCAACCCCCTGCAGACATTCTCGCCTAGGCCCTGCTTGCACAGTCTCTTGGGTCAGCCCTGTCATATATCCCAGGAGGCTTCAGGGACAAAGAGCTGACAGTGGGTGGAGCTGTAAGCATCCTCAGGGGCTGGCTGTCTGAACCCAGGAAGAGGCAACCAGCTCCTGATGACTAAATAGGTACCAAGATGGCGGCGTGGTACTCGGTCTGTGTCACCTGAGCAGCAGGTGGCAGCGGGACAATGCTTGATTCACAGTGAATATGTAAATTGAGGACAACCCTGCACAAATGGTATGAGGGGTTGAAAAGAGACGAGGGGGGTGGGGGGAGAGCAAAGTTCCTCTTTAACTAATATCTTTATGCCCATTCTTGCTATTCTTTATTTTGACTAGACATGTGCACTGCCCAAAAATTTGTTTCGTTTCGTTTTAAATTCGGATTTGTGTTATTTCGTTTTTCAGGATTCGGGTGTGAAAGTCAATTCGGATTCGGAATTCGGATTCGGACGAAATTCGGTAGCGTTAGTTCGAACATTCGTTTCGTGTTCTGTTCTTATTCGTTTCTTATTCGTATCGTTCGTTTGCAGCAAAAGTGACATTTGAGGGGGAAAAAATATTTTTCTCCTTCTCTAATGTCACTTTGCTCCAACGAACGAAACGGATTTCGGATTCGGATACGTTTGCATTCGTTTGCATTCGTTATGTCTGTAATTCGGATACATCCAAATGTCCGAATTTCTGAAAATTCGTCCGAATTTCGATTCGGAACGAAACGAATCGCACATGTTTAATTTTGACCCGTCCAAAAATCTAGGGACGCCCCCGGGAGCATGACACACATTAGTGCACTGGTATGCATTGCGGTTTGCTGCAGCACAAGTGCATTGGGGTGCCATTCAAAATGAATAGAACTGCAGCACACCAGCGGACATAACGTGCATCACTGCAAGGCATATAGGTATTGGATCACTTGTATTAAACGAGCCGCGGCTCCCCCCGCTCTACATTTAGCTCTGCTTGCCCAAAGCCGGTCTAAATGTAGAACGCAACCACCCGTCGGGCCGCCGGAACTGAATGTCCCGAGCATCGGGAGATAGGAATTCCACATCCCTGCTGCCCCATGTCCGGGCCCTGGTTGGCCTTGTGTCAGGGGCGTCCCAAGGCTGGGTGAAACCCGGAGCGGTAACCGAGTGTCACCCCGCCGAGGCGTCACTGCGCATGCGCGATGATCATGACCGAGCGCCCGACTTTTCAGAGGGGGGTGACACCAAAATGACTGAGTCATTTTGGTGTCACCCCTCCAATGGTGGCACCCAGGTGCGGGCCGCACCCCTGCTCCCCCCTTGTGACGCCACTGCCTTGTGTGAAATCCGGCCCTGGGGGTAGGGGAGAAGAAATAACCAATCCATCTGGATTGGCGGGGTATTAGTACCTGGCATATATCTATTATGTAGAATGTAGAAGGATTGGGAGCATTCCTTGGCAGGTGCAAAATCCAAAAACAATAAAGACAAGCAGATCAGAGCCGGGCTCTGGCATATAATTGCCTGCACAAGTCAATATTATTGATCAGTTGGGAAATCCAGTTTTAATTATTATCAATTAAATTTGAAATAATCTTTTTTTATTTTACTTAACTTTACTTAATTAACTTTATTTCAAGTTTTAAAAAAATTTAAAAAAAAATGATGGGCCGCACAAGATTTAACCCCTCCAAAAATGTTTATGTGAGCACAAGAAAATTGATTAAAATGTATTAAAAAAATTCCCTTTTAACAGATATTATAGAAATATAAAAAATATAAATTATCGAATGCTAAGATTGAACCTTTTTTTGACATTTAGGAAAAAGTTAATTAATTGGAACTTTTACTGAAAACTGTATTTTAATTTGGATAAGTAAAAAAAAAAAAATACACATGTAGTAAACTGAAATAAAAAAAAATTCCATATATAATGTGTCTGAATTTTAGACTTGTGCGACGTCAAAAAATGTGTTCCGTTTCGTTCCGGTTCGGAATATCCGTTATTTCGTATTTCGTAATTCGTGTCCGAAACTCAATTCGGATTCGTACGAAATACGGATTTTCGTTAGTTTCGGCACATTTTCGTAACTTTACGAACATTCGTTATGATGAAGTTAAAAAGCAAAAATACCTTTGTTAATATCGGAGTCGATGTGGTAGTTGTTTTTGTATCCGAAATACGAATTCCGTTAATGGATTCCGTATCCGAATTTCGGATTTCGGATTTTAAAAAAAACCTCATCAACTCCAATATAAATGTACTTTGCTTTTTAACTTCAATATAACGAATGTTCGTAACGGAATTTCGTATTTCCTGCCTGTGTATTGTAATGCGACTCTCAGCAGCAGCGGATCCGTATTTTTAAAAAAATCTTGTCATGTTGTTCAACCTCATTTACAGGGGTAATATTAGTTCCTGTTTCAAAGAAATTCGGATCCGAAATT
>NW_017307448.1:362535-367690 GCF_000935625.1 Nanorana parkeri | reverse complement strand
ATTTAACCCCTCCAAAAATGTTTATGTGAGCACAAGAAAATTGATTAAAATGTATTAAAAAAATTCCCTTTTAACAGATATTATAGAAATATAAAAAATATAAATTATCGAATGCTAAGATTGAACCTTTTTTTGACATTTAGGAAAAAGTTAATTAATTGGAACTTTTACTGAAAACTGTATTTTAATTTGGATAAGTAAAAAAAAAAAAATACACATGTAGTAAACTGAAATAAAAAAAAATTCCATATATAATGTGTCTGAATTCTAGACTTGTGCGACGTCAAAAAATGTGTTCCGTTTCGTTCCGGTTCGGAATATCCGTTATTTCGTATTTCGTAATTCGTGTCCGAAACTCAATTCGGATTCGTACGAAATACGGATTTTCGTTAGTTTCGGCACATTTTCGTAACTTTACGAACATTCGTTATGATGAAGTTAAAAAGCAAAAATACCTTTGTTAATATCGGAGTCGATGTGGTAGTTGTTTTTGTATCCGAAATACGAATTCCGTTAATGGATTCCGTATCCGAATTTCGGATTTCGGATTTTAAAAAAAACCTCATCAACTCCAATATAAATGTACTTTGCTTTTTAACTTCAATATAACGAATGTTCGTAACGGAATTTCGTATTTCCTGCCTGTGTATTGTAATGCGACTCTCAGCAGCAGCGGATCCGTATTTTTAAAAAAATCTTGTCATGTTGTTCAACCCCCTATAACAGGGATAATATTATTTCCCGTTTCAAAGAAATTCGGATCCGAAATTCGTTAACGGAATTTCGTATTTCGGATATAATTCGGAAACTGCCATTCGGATTTCGGATGCTTCCGAATTTACGAATTTCAGGAAAATTCGTACGAATTTCGGTTTGTAACGAAACGAATCGCACATGTCTACTGAATTCAGTGGTAGTTCTGGTGGCCGGTAATAATAATAATAATATTATTATTATTATTAGGCATTTAATTGGAAATTCCCCAAAAATCTCCAGTTTTGGCTTTCATTGGGTACATTGTTTTTATAAATGAATTTCTTAGACCAACGCCAAATATGAGTGCGGAATTCGACGCATCACCTCTTGGTCCGGGGGTTTCGCTGGATGGCTTTGCCTTCCTTCGGCATTTTTATCAATATAATGTAGAGGTGAGCTCTGCTACGTTCCGACACTTATAACAGTGTGAGGTCTCTAAGGGACGGACCTTCAGATCGATATCTCTGCATACACCACACGCGGTGAAGAATTGGAGGACCACAGAGACTTCCTGACAGCTGCTTACATCCTGGACGTGCTGACTCTCTCCGGACCGTTGTGTTCATTACTCTTTCCCTTATTACCGACTGCCTGACGGTCCCTTGGGTTGTTCAAACCATCCATGTGATAGGCCTATTGACAGCCGGACTGAAGTGTCGAGACTTCTCTGGTAGAACATACGTTAGGAGATGTTGTTCTTGTGGCATGGTAAGACTTAATGATGTTCTGGAAATGAGTATTAAGTCTAAATGGGCCGGGGGGGCGACTCATAGTAGACCACAAATTGAACAATAGCACACCATGCCATGCTGAGGCACACAATGCCATGCTAAGGCACACAATGCCAGGCTGAGGCACACAATGCCAGGCTGCGGCACACAATGCCAGGCTGCGGCACACAATGCCATGCTGAGGCACACAATGCCATGCTAAGGCACACAATGCCAGGCTGAGGCACACAATGCCAGGCTGCGGCACACAATGCCAGGCTGCGGCACACAATGCCAGGCTGAGGCACACAATGCCAGGCTGCGGCACACAATGCCATGCTGAGGCACACAATGCCAGGCTGAGGCACACAATGCCAGGCTGAGGCACACAATGCCATGCTGAGGCACACAATGCCATGCTGAGGCACACAATGCCATGCTGCAGTACACAATGCCATGCTGAGGCACACAATGCCAGGCTGAGGCACACAATGCCAGGCTGAAGTACACAATGCCAGGCTGAGGCACCCAATGTCAGGCTGCGGCACACAATGCCAGGCTGAGGCACACAATGCCAGGCTGAGGCACACAATGCCATGCTGAGGCACACAATGCCAGGCTGAGGCACACAATGCCAGGCTGAGGCACACAATGCCATGCTGAGGCACACAATGCAAGGCTGAGGCACACAATGCCATGCTGAGGCACACAATGCCATGCTGAGGCACACAATGCCAGGCTGCAGTACACAATGCCATGCTGAGGCACACAATGCCAAGCTGCAGTACACAATGCAAGGCTGAGGTACATAATGCGAGGCTGCAGTACACAATGCCAGGCTGAGGTACATAATGCCAGGCTGAGGCACACAATGCCAGGCTGAGGCACACAATGCCAGGCTGAGGCACACAATGCCATGCTGAGGCACACAATGCCATGCTGAGGCACACAATGCCAGGCTGCGGTACACAATACCATGCTGAGACACACAATGCCATGCTGCGGCACACAATGCCTGGCTGAGTCACACAATGCCATGCTAAGGCACACAATGCCATGCTAAGGCACACAAGGCCAGGCTGAGGCACACAAAGCGAGCAGAGTTCTGTCTTGTATTATAAAAGGAATGTTCTGTAGAGACAAGTCTATAATTCTGCCACTTTACAGATCGCTGGTTCGGCCTCATCTGGAGTATGCGGTCCATTTCTGGTCGCCGATTCACAGAAAGGATGTCCTGGAACTGGAAAGGGTCCAGAGAAGGGGAACCAAACTAATTAAGGGGCTGGAGGACCAAAGCTATGAGACAAGGTTACAAAATTTAAACATGTTCACGCTGGAAGTGAGGAGATTAACCCCTTTGTGACGGTGAGATGTACACTGCACGTCCCGCCACGAAGTGCCTATATGACTGGCCATGTACTGTACGTGACGAGTTATTTAAAGGAGAACTATGAGGGGGGTGCTTTTCACTCATAATCTGAGCCGACCTGTGACAATGAAACTGTCACAGGTCGGCTCAGTAGATCGGGAAGTGAGGGAACAGATACCGGCGCTCGCTCACCTCTCGATCCTGTCACTGCAGAGAGCCGTGACAGGGGAGGGGCTGGATTCCCCCTTCCCCGCTCTGATCCTCCAGCGCTGACTGGCGGAACGGACGGGGGAGGGGGGCGGGTACAGCCGGCTCTGCCTCTAGATAGGCAGAGCCAGCTGTCAGTCAAGCAGCTGGGTGGATCCAGACATAATTGTCGGGATCCGCTTCAGCTGCGGCGTCTCAGTATACCGCGAGCTGTAGCTCCCTATATACTGAGCTTAGGGTGACAGGAGGACGCTAGTTTGTGTCCTCCCATTACCCTAAGGAGAACTATGGGGAAAAGCCCTGACCCCATAGTTCTCCCTTAAGGCTCTGTAATGCGGGTAACCGCTGATTCTCAGTATTGAGGCATTCATTAATGAAAGAATGAAGCCGTTACATACAAATACGGGAGCGCTAAATAGCGATCCGGTATTTGACAGCTGAAAATAGCAGAGAGGTAGCGGAGTGAGTCACCTCCCTGCTATTCGTTTTGACAGCTCGATAGACCATGTTTACGATACATTTCAGGCACAGAGATACAATGTATCTCTGTGAAATGTATCACTTCTGATCGTCTGGTCAGATCAAAGACCTTTAGTGACATCTGAATCTGACACGCTGTCAGGATCAGTCTCTAAGGTTATTATTCGCTGTTCCTAAGTTTGGAGCAGCCTAATAATAGCCAAAAATTAAAAAAGTTAATTCATCGAGCTGGCACAGTGACTGCTTGATATAAACTGACAAAAAAAAAAAGTTTACAGTGTAAACAAAATAAAATAAAGTGTGAAACAAATTAGGAAAATAAAAATGATATCTAAATATATTTTTTATACTATAATTGTTATAAACAAATAAAAAAAATAATAATCATCAAAACTTGTGAAAAAAGTGTTTACATCCCGATCCGTCCTCTAAAAAACAATATATAATACGTGCGGGGACATTTAGTAAGAAAGTATATGACTGACGTGGAAGAATCACACAGCAACAATGTAAAAAGTGTGTCAGTCATTTATGAACAGAAACTGAAAACTAGCTCAGTCATGAAGGGGTTAAGGGGGTGCAATTGATGGAGGTGCCCTCCGCACACCTTTCAGCAGTCCCGGCCAACAATCAAATAAATGGTGCTCGAATTAACTTCACGGATGGCACCGTGCACCGTGACCTCTCACATCTCTTGCCTTGAAGAAGGGACCCTGTGTGGCCCCGAAACGTCGGCTCATGTTGGATTTCTGTGACATCATTGTCCATTAAAAGGACTCATTCATTTTAACTTATGGAGTGCTGGTGACCTATTTTCTTCAATCTTGGGGTTAAGGGGGGACATGATTTTGATGTATAGGATGTTCAATGGTGATGGCAACATCAGTAGTAAACTTTTGATTATAAACTCTATGACAAGGACGAGAGGCCGCCACCTAAAACTGGTGGAGAAAAGATTTAAGCACATGGGGTGAAGGGGGTTCTTCTCAGTTAGAGCGGTTAGGGTCTGGAACTCGCTGCCACAAGCAGTGGTATCAGCAGAGAGTATTGAATCATTCAAAAAGCATTAGGACAATTTCCTCAGAGACTGTAACATACAAGGGGTACAGGTACTCTTAAAAACAAGATCACACAGGGACTAGACATGTGCGATTCGTTTCGTTACGAATCGAAATTCGTACGAATTTTCCTGAAATTCGTAGATTCGGAAGCATCCGAAATCCGAATTGCAGTTTCCGAATTATATCCGAAATACGAAATTCCGTTAACGAATTTCGGATCCGAATTTCTTTGAAACGGGAACTAATATTACCCGTAAATGACAAGATTTTTTTTAAAATCCGAAATACGGATCCGCTGCTGCTGAGAGTTGCATTACAATACACAGGCAGGAAATACGAAATTCCGTTGACGTATTTTCGTTCCGTTACGAACATTCGTTATATTGAAGGTAAAAAGCTAAGTACATTTATATTGGAGTTGATGGTAGTTGTTTTTTTATCCGAAATACGAAATTCGGATACGGAATCCGTTAACGAAATTAGAATTTGGGATAAAAAAATAACGACCACATCGACTCCAATATTAACAAAGGTATTTTTGCTTTTTAACTTCATCATAACGAATGTTCGTA
>NW_017307448.1:351003-362486 GCF_000935625.1 Nanorana parkeri | reverse complement strand
CCTAATAATAGCCAAAAATTAAAAAAGTTAATTCATCGAGCTGGCACAGTGACTGCTTGATATAAACTGACAAAAAAAAAAAGTTTACAGTGTAAACAAAATAAAATAAAGTGTGAAACAAATTAGGAAAATAAAAATGATATCTAAATATATTTTTTATACTATAATTGTTATAAACAAATAAAAAAAATAATAATCATCAAAACTTGTGAAAAAAGTGTTTACATCCCGATCCGTCCTCTAAAAAACAATATATAATACGTGCGGGGACATTTAGTAAGAAAGTATATGACTGACGTGGAAGAATCACACAGCAACAATGTAAAAAGTGTGTCAGTCATTTATGAACAGAAACTGAAAACTAGCTCAGTCATGAAGGGGTTAAGGGGGTGCAATTGATGGAGGTGCCCTCCGCACACCTTTCAGCAGTCCCGGCCAACAATCAAATAAATGGTGCTCGAAGTAACTTCACGGATGGCACCGTGCACCGTGACCTCTCACATCTCTTGCCTTGAAGAAGGGACCCTGTGTGGCCCCGAAACGTCGGCTCATGTTGGATTTCTGTGACATCATTGTCCATTAAAAGGACTCATTCATTTTAACTTATGGAGTGCTGGTGACCTATTTTCTTCAATCTTGGGGTTAAGGGGGGACATGATTTTGATGTATAGGATGTTCAATGGTGATGGCAACATCAGTAGTAAACTTTTGATTATAAACTCTATGACAAGGACGAGAGGCCGCCACCTAAAACTGGTGGAGAAAAGATTTAAGCACATGGGGTGAAGGGGGTTCTTCTCAGTTAGAGCGGTTAGGGTCTGGAACTCGCTGCCACAAGCAGTGGTATCAGCAGAGAGTATTGAATCATTCAAAAAGCATTAGGACAATTTCCTCAGAGACTGTAACATACAAGGGGTACAGGTACTCTTAAAAACAAGATCACACAGGGACTAGACATGTGCGATTCGTTTCGTTACGAATCGAAATTCGTACGAATTTTCCTGAAATTCGTAGATTCGGAAGCATCCGAAATCCGAATTGCAGTTTCCGAATTATATCCGAAATACGAAATTCCGTTAACGAATTTCGGATCCGAATTTCTTTGAAACGGGAACTAATATTACCCGTAAATGACAAGATTTTTTTTAAAATCCGAAATACGGATCCGCTGCTGCTGAGAGTTGCATTACAATACACAGGCAGGAAATACGAAATTCCGTTGACGTATTTTCGTTCCGTTACGAACATTCGTTATATTGAAGGTAAAAAGCTAAGTACATTTATATTGGAGTTGATGGTAGTTGTTTTTTTATCCGAAATACGAAATTCGGATACGGAATCCGTTAACGAAATTAGAATTTGGGATAAAAAAATAACGACCACATCGACTCCAATATTAACAAAGGTATTTTTGCTTTTTAACTTCATCATAACGAATGTTCGTAAAGTTCCGAAAATGTGCCGAAACTAACGAAAATTCGTATTTCGGACGATTCCGAATTGAGTTTCGGATACGAATTACGAAATACGAAATAACGGATATTACGAAACGGAACACATTTTTTTACGCCGCACAAGTCTAACAGGGACCCGTACACACACATACACATGCAGAATCACATACATACACGCTATGGGTTGGACTGGATGGACCTGTGTCTTTATTCAGCCTCAAATACTATGTATGTAACTATGTAACTATATATTTACTGCGAGAAATAATAAAGTAAGAGTTAAAAAGATGCAAATTGTTGAAATTTCCCTCCACCGGCATCTACAAGATCCACCAGTTCTATCTGTTTTGCCGGGCCAGAAATCCAGGGATCCGCCCCTTTTTTATCCGTTCTGTTACCACGGCACCTTGTGCTGTATTGTATCGTATCGTATTGATTACTGCAATAATACCAATAAAAATCTATATGGAAAAAAAGTAATTGTATCCCAAATACTAGACTTGTGCGCCGTCAAAACATTTGTTCCGTTTCGGGAATATCCGTTATTTCGTATTTCGTAATTCGTGTCCGAAACTCAATTCGGATTCGTACGAAATACGGATTTTCGTTAGTCTCGGCACATTTTCGCAACGTTACGAACATTCGTTATGATGAAGTTAAAAAGCAAAAATACCTTTGTTAATATATTGGAGTCGATGTGGTAGTTGTTTTTTATCCGAAATTCCGTTGACGAATTTCGGGTCCGAATCCGAATTCCGTTACAGCGGAAACGTGACTGTTTGGTTGACCAATCAGAGGTTTTCTTCTGCTGCTGAGGGTTGCATTACAATACAGGCCAGAAATACGAAATTCCGTTAATGAAATTCGGATCCGAAATTCGTTAGCGGAATTTCGTATTTTGGATTTAAAAAAAACTCTTGTCATGTTGTTCAACCTCAGTCACAGGGGTAATATTAGTTCCCGTTTCAACGAAATTCGAATTCGGATCCAAAATTCGTCAACGGAATTTCGTATTTCGGATATATTTGGAAGCATTGCAATTCGGATTTCGGATGCTTCCGAATTTATGAATTTCAGGAAATTCGTGCGGATTTCGATTCATAACGGAACGTATCGCACATGTCTACCAAATACTGTACAGTAAGGCCCCGTTCACATGTAGCGACATACCTTTGCAGCGGCCGGGATAGCGCGACGTTCCAGCGACCTTCTCCGTCGGGCTCCATAGAAAAAAAGATAAATCGCGCAAAATCGGCCAAAAAAAGGGTCCGGTAGAAGCGACTTGCGACCGCGACGCGCGACATGGAGCTAAGACAGCTCCATTGACTATCATTAGCCGGCAACTTCTCGCGATATCGCGCGGCAAAAATGCGCGATATCGCGGCGGAAATCGCGCCATAAGTCGCTACATGTGAACGGGGCCTTAGGGGACACTCAGTTGCTCAATGAAGAAATACAATTTTTGGATGGAGTTCTTTACAGAAAGCTAGAGAGTGTCAATGGAAAAAGGGAATAAGAGAATTGAAATCTGAACTCCGGGATCATCTTTTCTGTGTTATAAAATTGCCTTTGCGGTGTAGAAATAAATACAAAAAAAGAGAGTTTTATAGCTGAGAAAATGGTTCTATGAACAGCTATGATGTCACCACTTTCCCCAAGCTTTGCATATACCTGAGAGCATCAGGATGAGGAATCTGTGAGGTGATTCGAGACCAGAGAACACACCTCATATCGAAAACAATACAGGTGCAGGTGTTAGAGAGAGCGAGGTTTTTATAAGACTGAAAATAACCGTGTTGAGTTCTGGGACCTTGTTGAGTTCTGGGACCTTGTTGAGTTCTGAGTCCTTGTTGAGTTTTGGGACCTTGTTGAGTTCTAGGACCTTGTTGAGTTCTGGGACCTTGTTGAGTTCTGTGATCTTGTTGAGTCCTGAGATCTTGAGTTCTGGGACCTTGTTGAGTTCTGTGATCTTGTTGAGTCCTGAGATCTTCTTGAGTTCTGTTACCTTGTCGAGTTCTGAGACCTTGTTGAGTTCTGGGACCTATGTTATGGAGATGAAGAGAGGGGGAGGTATTCTGGAGCCCTGACACACTTCCTGTTCTAGGGTGACATATTTGGCCTTCTATAGATCCAGTACAGTGAGTAAGTGTAGTCAGCCTAGGACAAGAAGTATGGTATTGGCAGGATCACCTGGTTATTTGGGTAGCTAGTAGTTAGTCTCATTAAACTGAACTTGTGCTGCAATATTGCGGACATGTTTTTTTCTTCTATATATGAATAACTTCCTCAGCTCAAATGAGTGTTAAGAACATACCCCAGGCATTTAGCTGCTCATCCGAGGGACCTTGTTGAGTTCTGGGACCTTGTTGAGTTCTGAGTCCTTGTTGGGTTCTGGGACCTAGGTTATGGAGATGAAGAGTGGGGGAGGTATTCTGGAGCCCTGACACACTTCCTGTGCTACGGTGACATCTCTGGCCTTCCATAGAACCAGTACAGTGAGTGAGTGTGGTCACCCTAGGACAGGAGGTATGCTATTGGCAGAATCACCTGGTTATTCTTTTGGTTAAGATACAGTTTAGTTGGGTAGCTAGAAGTTCATATTATTAAACTGGACTCGTGCTGACAATATTGAGGACATTTTTTTTTTCTTGTGTATAAATAGCTTCCTCAGCTCTGAGAGTAGGAACATACCCCAGACGTCTAGCTGCTCATCCAAACAGCTTTCTCAGCTCTAATGAGTGTGGGAGCATACCCCAGACATTTATAGCTACACAGGAAACTCAGACGCCTTCAACCGATCACCATGGAACGTGTCAAGGCAGATGTTGATTGTACAAGAACAGGATGAGAGCTGCGAAATGTGTTAATTACCATTCCCAGATTTCATGGCACCATGGGATTGGATTATGTAACAAGGACAGGGCGGTTTTTACAAACTTCACACCTCCCATAATGTTCTAGGAACATCAGCATCTGCGTTCCATGGAGAGAGGATGAAGGTGGCCGAGCTTCCTGCGTAGGCTATAATTGCTGAGGTTTGATCCTACGCTCATTATTAGAGCTTGGATGAGCAACACAACATCTTCAACATTGTAGAACAAGTCCGGTTGAATGTAATGAACTACTACTAGAGATACCATGACCCGGATACATGAGAACATACACAGACATCATGTTTTATTGGGTCATGTCATTGGTTGGACCATGCAGGCACCTCTGATAGATACTTGCCAATCTGAAGGCCGCATGGAGTTTGGAGGTCTGTAGCTATTGACTCTGCAGACAGTTGGCGACTTCTGCGCACTGCGCGCTTCAGCGTGCGCTGAACCCGCTCTGTCATGTGACGTGGCCTACCACTTCCTGGCTGAGTTGCTGTTGTTCCCAGTTGCTTCCACTTTGTTATAATCCCAGTAACAGGTGACCGCGGCGGAATATTTAGCAGCAAGCAAAGTTCATGGAGCACCTGAATCCAATGATGTGGAGGCGTGTCCCAATACTTTTGGCAATATAGTGTATATAAGATAGCGAGAGAGAGAGAGAGATTGTAGGGATCGCAGGGGATATGTAAGAATATATTTATTACAAGCGAGGAATCCTGGGGGACTGCAGCGATCGCAGTGACATCTCTCCTCTGCGCTCTTAACTGAATAATGTTTGAGTTTAGAATTGCATAAAAGAAAAGCAAAAACACTCTAATGCTTGGAAGAGCATTTCTTGAGTCTGGAAATGTCTTGGGAGGCGTAAACCTCCTGCTGTGCCAATAATGAGTCAAATCACATAATTGTAAAATGCGATCCGCGTCTCGGTATTAAAGAACCCGGGAATAACTGCAAATGCTTCATCAGTCAGTAATCTGGAGCACGAGGCAGAGAAACAAGCCGTTTCGGAAAACATCGCTCCTCCGGAATGGTGCGCAGGATCTATAAAGCTCTCAACGTACATGTTTTACTGGCGAGAAAGCTTGATTTACCAAGCAACTGGTCCAAAATGGATTGCTGGGTTTGGGGTGGAGAGGCGCGCTAGCAGAAGGGTGTCGCGCGGACTCCTTTTCAGTCAAGCCACCGCTGACACTTGCTCACCGAAGGGGAGGTGGGGGAGGGAGATGCAGCAGTTCATTCACGGGATTGTATTTAGAATCCTACTGCCAATTGTCCTCCAATAGAAAGGTCAAGATTGGCCTGTCAAAGCTGTGTCTCTCCATTCCTTCTCAGGGTCCAAAAGAGAGGCCAAAAGAAAGGCCTACTGGGAAATCTTCAATGCACTAAGTGGACTTCTTTGCCCTGTACAGTAGAAGACACCAACCAACCTGCCTTACCTAGTTACACTATATGGCCAAAGTTTTGTGGACACCTATACGAGCTTGTTGGATATCCCATCCTAAAACCATGGCCTTTAATATAGAGTTGCCCCCTCCATGGCCATTATTGTGCAGTTGGCCCCTCCATTCACTCCTTCACTCTTCTGAGGCTTTCCACAAGACCTTGGAGGGTGTCTGCAGGATTGTGTTCTATTTGTGAGGTCAGGTCCTGATGTTGGGTGAGAAGACCTGACTCACAATTCATCCCAAAGGTGCCTAGTAGGGTTCAGGACAGGCATCTGTGCAGGACACTCGAGTTCTTCCGCATCAAACTTTATGGATCTGGCTTTGTACACAGGGGACAGTCATGGTGGAACAGAAAAAGGCCTTCTACAAAGTGCATCTGTTGTAGGGTTGGGTATAACACTTGGATGAGAAAACCTTCAGTAGGGTTGAGGTCAGGACACTTGAGCTCCTCCACACCAAACTGGTCACACCATGTCTTTATAGAGCTGGCTTTGTACACAGGGGGCATTCATGGTGGAACAGAAATGGGCCTTCCACGAAGTGCATCTGTTGGTATTATTGCCCATCCAGCTAAAAGAGCATTTGTGGGGTTGGGTACAGTTCTTGGATGAGAAGACTTGGCTGGTGTTCAGTTGGGTTGAGGTCAGGGCTCTGTGCAGAACACTCGAGTTCCTCCACCAAACTGGTCACACCATGTCTTTATGGAGCTGGCTTTGTACACAGGGGACAGCCATGGAGGAACAGAAAAGGGTCTTCACCAAATTTACCACAAGGTTGGAAGGGCACAATTGTCTACAATGTCTTTATATGTTGTAACATTAGCAGCATGCGAACACTTGGACAAAGTTATATGTTACTATCACAGCGGATAATATGTATTTATTCCAGTGACCCATAAATCTACATATATATATATGTGTGTGTATACTGTATCAGGGTATTTATTGACCGACTGTTGCTGCTCGGTAGAGATTCACCTGCGGTTCTTGAACTGTAGATAAGCAGAGCCTGAGGCCGAGTCATTTATCATCTTGCACAGATAGCCATTCTTCCAAAGAATAATATGATCGATCGATTGCTGAAATCTCAGATTACGGAGAGACCCCGAGCGCCATACATCAGTTATCAGTCTATAATCACTTCCTGAGCCGCCGTTATCTTACTCACGCGAAGAGCCAGCCGAGCTTCTGCCTGACAGGTGTAGAATCCCGAGCTGCAGCTTTGTGTTCCAGGGAGCTCCGGGGGTGTGCGGTCAGTGAGTGCCGCCATTGCTGTGTGCGTTTCTGTGTGTTGGATGTGTAAATATCCTTTCTGGTGAGCAGTATGGTCTGCCCGGGGTACTCACAGTTCTTGACAGAGCCGGAGAGCCTGAGCGGAGGGGCCACATGGGGGAGGAATAGTCCCGGGAGAGTTAAAAAATAAAATGGGAATAGCTGCTCTTACCTGATTGGACGTTGGGGAGTCAGCCGCATGGGAAGGATCTGCAAGGGCTGAGGGATGTCCTTTTCTGGAAATCGACGAAGGAAACAGGTTGTTCCACCCTCCCTCCCTAAATTTTGTAGTATGGGGGTTGTGGGGTTCTTTTGTCATGGCAGCTTGGCGGGTTAGGGGGTCTTGGGGGGGGTCTACAAAAATTGGAGTGGATTACAAAATGAGGGGCCATCAGCTGGTATGGGTGCTTCCCCCCTGTTGGTGTCCGGAATTGTAGGGGGCGAGGCCTGGCTCCTTGGGAACCTGGAAGTAGTAAGTGTCCTCGAGCTGGTTGTGGTGCGGCTGGGGACATGGGCGGAGTGTTAGGAGAGGCGTTTTTGGCACAGGGATGGTGGGTGCTCCTCATAATGGGCACAGCAGGTGTACAGACCCGGGAACTCAGCACAGGGATGGTGGGTGCTCCTCATAATGGGCACATCGGGGGTACAGACCCGGGAACTCAGCACAGGAATGGTGGGAGCTCCTCATGATGGGCACAGCAGGTGTACAGACCCGGGAACTCAGCACAGGGATGGTCGGAACTCCTCATAATGGACACAGCGGGTGTACAGACCCGGGAACTCAGCACAGGGATGGTTGTTCCTTAGTCTGGCTCTCTCGTAGGGTTTATGCTGTGCGCAATTTGGTTTGCACCAAGTATTATATTTTTGTTTTGTATAGTAATATTCAATTATTTTGTAAATATGTTTTATTTATTTATTATTGTTTTCTTGTATATAAGTTGTTGTTTGTAAGAATTTTCAATAAACAAAATTAGCCGCTCATAATGGGCACAGCAGGTGCTTCGGAATCCAAAATAACACATTTTTGAATATGCCCGAATATACTAAAACGATATTTGGGCATATAAAAATTAATTATCAGAATGCGCTGCCAACGGCGTGTTCTGCGCATGCCCGCCACCATCTTGGAGGCGGGGTGCATAATGTCACATGACGCCACGTCATGGGTGACGTTATTCGCACAACGAGCAGCGGCCAGATCGGCCACCAGCGTTTTCTGCATATGCACGCCGCCATTTTGGAGTATATCTTGGTATACACCAAGATGGCGGCGCCCACATATTCGGCTGCCACCATCACAACATATTTGGGTGCCACCATTCTGCAGTTTTCTTGTGCGGTTTCGGAGGCTTGCTGCCTCCAAAACAGCATTAAAAATTTGTTTCCATTGAAGAAAACAAATGAAAATGTTTTGTCCGAAATAAAAATTGTTGCCCTGCACATGTCTACTCAGAAATGTTACAATGTAGCAGACATGTGCCATTCGTTTCGGAAAAATTTGTTTTTCGGACGAATTTTCGTTATTCGGAGATCCGGATGGATCCGCATTTCCGAGTAACAGAAATGACGAATGAAAACGAATCTGGATTTCCGAAAACGAAATTTCGGACGACGAAACTCGTGAGCGGTACTCTGTACGAATGAATTTTCGTTTGTGGGCAAATTTTTGATGTCACTTTGCTGCAACGAAACGAACAAGAAACGGAAACGAAATTTCGTGCAGACCACCGCTAACGAATTTCATCCGAATCCCGAAACTAATTGACTTTCGGACCCGAATCCCGAAAGACGAAATAACGCAAAATCCCAATCAAAACAAAACACATTTTTTACTGGTGCGCATGTCTACATCTAAGGCCGCATTTACAGCTGCGGTTTCTGCATTTTTCAGGCGGTGCAGTTTCAGCGCAGTGTGTCCCCAGCCTGTCCCTGGCCGCCCGGTTCATTCATTGCATTTCGGTTCTTTCAGTCATGGAGGCTCGGCATCGCATCTGGGGGTTACATAGGCAGTTGCATCACAAGGGGGGTAGGGGGTGCGGCCTGCACCCGGGTGACACCATTGGAGGGGTGACACCAAAATGACCGACAGTCATTTTGGTGTCACCCCCCTCTGAAAAGTCATGGGCCGAGAGCCCCACAGTGTCAGGAGAGAGGAGGGGACCCGGCGGCATACCTCATCCCGCCGGGTGACTGTGGGGTGCGGCCCGCACCAGGGTGGCACCATTAGAGGGGTGACACCAAAATGACTGACATTTTCGTCATTTTAGTGTCACCTCTTCTAAAAAGTCGGGACCGAGATCCCGACAGTGTCAGGACAGAGGCGGGGACATCGCAGCATGACCTTATCCCACCGGGTGAATAACCCCTCTTCTCTCCATCACTAAGATGGCTGCGGCAAGCATCAATCAGATGACCGCACATGCGCGATGATGTCACAGCGGGGTGTAACCCGGTCACCGCTCCGGGGGACCCCCGGCCTCGGGACGCCCCTGTACATAGGATGGTCTGCATGCAAATACATCCTGCCTAGGAACGCCCACTCCTCTAGACTTGACATTTACCTATCAAGGCATTTTCACATTTGCATAACTCCTCCCAAGAGCCCGCCCACTGCTTGCATCAGGGCTGAGGGCTCTTGAGAGGAGTGCTGTGATGTGTTCAGCAAGCTGTGTACAGCACCCCTTGCAGGCCCCTCCCACCAGCCATGATCGGCCTGCCTAGACAAGCACAGGGATCCGGTGATGATATCACTAGGACCATAAAAATGTTTTAAATGGAAAATATGTTATTTATAATTGTAATCAGCCTGTTGATAAGCGGGGGATGGGAGGACCCAGGGGAGGAAATGGTTAAGCAGATTTATCTTTATGAAGCGGGTTTATTGCCCTCCGTTTGGTCCTCCATTTTCATTCGTTGTTAGCAGAACTCTCGAAGATGAAGCACACACAGAAGATTGATACATTAGTCTCTAATGCGGCTTCTTGCTGCATTTAGCTCGCATTGCGGAGAGCGCTGAAGAGCCCTCCAAATGGTTCTGATAGCTTTTTGGTTTACAGTCGCCAGGAGCGGGCAGAGCTCCCATGATGCTCCTTGGCAGCCTCCGGAATGGCTTTTTGAGCTCCGCTTTTGTCTTTTTTTCCCCTCTTTAATGCCGCGAGAATACGCAACCGTTACCCGCACTCCTCTAACCAGAGTCGCCCCTCGCCAATGGAACGTGTGGTTTTGGGTCGCCGGGGGGACAATGCCAAGCTGCTTTTTTCCCGGTGCCCTCTAACCATTGAATGATTATATTCCAGATTTTCTCTTGTGGCCCCCCTGTGGATATTCCCTGTTCAGATCTACAAAGGGTGAAATACCTTCACGGCGGACGGCGAGGGGGGGCGGGGGCGGCGAGAGCGGAATAATGTCATCAACCTGTGCTACTCGTCACCCGCTGAGTTAAACACAACATGTAAATGAAATAGAAAAATGTTCCCGGGTTGCTTAGCAACGCCTTCCTGGGTGGCCATTTTGATTTGGCGTTCATCCGCTTTGGTCGCCGGGCACCATCGAATTTGGGCGGCGAGAGGTTAATTGAGCAAACAGTTGCTTGGGGACATTCGAACGGTGACGCGCGAGGTGGGAGCCAAGGATTTAATCCCATTTGACAAGAGCGCGGGACTGCGGGTATTGACAATCGATGGCACGGAGATAACTAATCTATAGCGGGGCGTATTGGGGCCACAGTATTGCCCCAGCCAGGAGAAAATGAATGGCTAGTTGTATGTAAAGTCAACTCATTTTTGGGTACGGCAGCGAAAGATTAGAAGCCCGGTTGGGGTTTTATTAGAACGGTGCTGAGACCTCAACACATATTTATAAGATCATGATGTGGTGGCTCGGATCGCATGCAACATGGCTTCCCCCTCCTTGGGTGCCCGGAAGTCACTCCAACCATAGAAATATAGAACTCAAATAAAGAGTTCCAGAGGCTTTTAGTTGTTCATAATTCAATCACAAAAAAATTACGCGTTTCAGGACTAAAAAACACTCCTCCCATCATCGGGGTTTGAATAACCAAATAGAAACTAAATATACATTGAACTATACCATTGGTGGGGCATGCACGACCCCCCACCCCCCACTGGAAATAATATAGACTCAAAGGGGTTGCAGACCCATCAGATGTGCGCTATGTCTGACTCTAATCTTCCTAATGGACGGCTAATGGGCCAACTTACTCAGAGAAACGCGTTGGGTGTTTTTATGTGATGAAATTATGAACAATTACAATTTGGACTCACTTTTTTTGATTTTTGGGGCTACTTTCTATATCTCTAAGGTTGATTGTGCCCCTCACCGGAGAGATTCATCCACTCTAATTGTTCTGCTGCTCATTGTCACAGACACTGGAAGTAATGGGCAAATCCAATGGCGGGGGGGGGGGGGGTG
>NW_017307448.1:345841-350764 GCF_000935625.1 Nanorana parkeri | reverse complement strand
GACAACAAACAAAATGGGGGGGGGGGGGGGGATCATCCAATGAGGATTGTTCTGGTAACAACTGGTGATCGCTAGCTTTTAAAAAGATATTTTCTTGCTTTTTGTTGGGTCTCTGGTACTGGAAATGGAAGAGAAACCTCCCCAGCAAGCCACGGGCGTTACAAAAAATTTAGGGTCTAACCCATCCCTCGAGGGTCTAACCCATGACCAGAGAGGCTGTGTGGATGACCAAAGAGGGGGTATGTCTGACCAGAAAAGCCGGATCATGGGGGGAGAGTGTCTGATCAGAGAGGGGGCATGTCTGACCAGATAGGTTTTGCGTCTTGGTCAGGTCTGGCCAGGGCTGTTATCTTACACTAGACATGTGCGATTCGTTTCGTTCCGAAACGAAATTCGGACGAATTTTCGGACATTCGGATGTTTCCGAATTACAGATCTAACGAATGCAAACGAATCCGAATTTCCGTTTCCGAAATTCGTTAGCGGTAGTTCGTTCGAACGTTCCTTTGATTTTCGTTTCTTATTCGGCTCGTTCGTTGCAACAAAGCGACATTAGAGAAGGAGGAAAACCTTTTTTTCCCCCCTCAAATGTCACTTTGCTGCAACGATCGAACGAATAAGAAACGAAACGAACGTTTGAACGAACTACCGCTAACGAATTTCGTCCGAATTGACCTTCACACCCGAATCCCGAAAAACGAAATAACACAAAATCCGAATCAAAACGAAACGAAACACATTTTTTGCCAGTGCACATGTCTATCTTACACCAGGGGTAGCAAAACTCCGGCCCTCCAGCTGTGGGGTGAAACTACACATCCCATGATGCATCTCTCTTGGGGAGTCATGTCTGCGGCTGTGAGAATATTGCAATGCCTCGCGGGATTTGTAGTTCCACCCCACAGCTGGAGGGTCGGAGGTTTGCTACCCCTGTCTTAAAGGAGAACTACGGGGTTAGGGCTTTTCCCCATAGTTCTCCTTAGGGTAACGGGACACAAACTAGCGTCCTCCCGTCACCCTAACTCAGTATCTAGGGAGCTGCAGCTCGCGGTATACTGAGACGCCGCAGCTGGAGCGGATCCTGACAATTGTGCCGGGATCCGCCCCGCTGCGTGAGTGACAGCTGGCTCTGCCTATCTAGAGGCAGAGCCAGCTGTACCCGCCCCCGTCCGTTCCGCCAGTCAGCGCTGGTGGATCGGAGCGGGGAATCCAGCCCCTCCCCTGTCACGGCAGAGAGCCGTGACAGGATCGAGAAGTGAGCGAGCGCCGGTATGTGTTCGCTCACCTCCCGATCTACTGAGCCGACCTGTGACGGTCTCATTGTCACAGGTCGGCTAGAACCATGAGGTGAGTGAAAAGCACCAACCGCATAGTTCTCCTTTAAACAGTGCCTATTGAAATGTGCAGTTTAAAGGAAACCTTCCCTAGAGAAACATGGAGGCTTCAATTAATGATTTCAAACTCTGCAAATACTAGATGTCATGCTGACACCCCCACCCCACCCATGCACCCCACCCATGCACCCCACACATGCACCCCACACACACACACCCACCCATGCACCCCACACACACGCACCCCACCCATGCACCCCCCACACACACACACACCAGCTTTAACATAACTGTTTCATGTTGGCTGAAACTTCATTAAAGTCGGTTTTAAAAATGTTGTATTTTAAAGCTAGGATCCGACCTTTGAGTGCAAAACCCCATCGCTGTGAGACATAACATCATGCCACATCCATTGCCACCACTTGACTCTGATCACACGGCTTTTGTTCACACACATTGCACCCCACCCATGCACCCCACACACACACACCCACCCATGCACCCCACACACACGCACCCCACCCATGCACCCCCCACACACACACACACCAGCTTTAACATAACTGTTTCATGTTGGCTGAAACTTCATTAAAGTCGGTTTTAAAAATGTTGTATTTTAAAGCTAGGATCCGACCTTTGAGTGCAAAACCCCATCGCTGTGAGACATAACATCATGCCACATCCATTGCCACCACTTGACTCTGATCACACGGCTTTTGTTCACACACAGGCCACATGTGACCACCATGACCCCGCGTGATGTGGTGCTGTGGCTGGGCAAGGCAAAATCCACTGATATTCTACAGGAGCAGAGCAGAGCTCCTGGAAGGGAAATGTGAGTTAGACATCTGTGATTCGTTTCGTTACGAATCGAAATTCGTAGGAATTTTCCTGAAATTCGTAAATTCGGAAGCATACGAAATCCGAATTGCAGTTTACGAATTATATCCGAAATACGAAATTCCGTTTAGGAATTTCGGATCCGAATTTCTTTGAAACAGGAACTAATATTACCCCTGTAAATGAGGTTGAACAACATGACAAGATTTTTTTTTTTATCCGAAATTCGGATCCGCTGCTGCTGAGGGTCACATTACAATACACAGGCAGGAAATACGAAATTCCGTTGACGTATTTTCGTTCCGTTACGAACATTCGTTATAGTGAAGTTACAAAGCAAAGTACATTTATATTGGAGTTGATGGTAGTTTTTTTTAAAGTCCTAAATACGAAATTCGGATACGGAATCCGTTAACAGAATTCGTATTTCGGATACAAAAACAACTACCACATCGACTCCAATAATAACAAAGGTATTTTTGCTTTTTAACTTCATCATAACGAATGTTCGTAAAGTTACGAAAATGTGCCGAAACTAACGAAAATTCGTATTTCGTACAAATCCGAATTGAGTTTCGGATACCAATTACGAAATACGAAATAATGGAAATTACGAAATAATGGATATTACGAAACGGAACAAATTTTTTGACGGCGCACAAGTCTAATGTGAGTTGACTCCCATGTCTGGTCTGGCTTTTGTTTGAATGTACTTGTTGCAGCGGCTGCTCCTTAAATATAATAAATAGGTGATAATGAACATATTGAGATGCTGAGCACCGCCGTTGTAAGATTTCCTCCTATTGTCAGAACATTTCCCCAGAGTCCCCAGTCCAGAACCGGATCAATTATCATCCATTATTTCTGATGTGTAATATAACGCTCAGTTCACGCCTGGACATAAACCCATCGCACTTCTCCCGACCTGAGAAGGAACATAATTCAGTACTAAATGTGCGGGTAATGGACACAACCCTGCCGCGCCCCCCGGTTCCCCAAGCTATAAAGAATTCATATGCCACAAATGAGTGGTAAGCCCACAAGTGCGTTTTGCACCGACAATTTACTCAGCGCTTAGTTGCACATTCACATGAGTCTTGTCCTTTGTAGTGGCCTTTCTTAGTAACAAATACAATCCATCAGTGCAGCCTTCCTCAGCCTGGGTTCCATGGAAAACCAGGGTTCCTTCAGAGGTTGCTGGGGGGTTCTTTGATCAAAGGACTCTTTTTTTGACTCTCAGATAAGCTTCTATTGACACCAATGGTCTTTCCAGCTATCTGTAAGGGGACATTGTTCCCTCTGATCATTAATGTAAAGAACATTCTTCCAAATGACCGTCAATGTAGGGGAGTCCTTTGCCCACTGACCACCAGTCTAAAGGGATTCTTCTCTATTGACCACCATTCTAACGGACACAGCACCCACCACCAAGATAAATAGGGTCATCAGTCGACCATCAATATAATAGGGCACTTTTCCGCTGACCACCAGTGTAAGGGGACTCTTCTCCATTGACCACCAATGTAAAGGGACTCTTCTCCATTGACCACCAATGTAAAGGGACTCTTCTCCATTGACCACCAGTGTAAGGGGACTCTTCTCCATTGACCACCCATGTAATGGGACTCTTCTCCATTGACCACCCATGTAATGGGACTCTTCTCCATTGACCACCAGTGTAAGGGGACTCTTCTCCATTGACCACCCATGTAAGGGGACTCTTCTCCATTGACCACCAGTGTAAGGGGACTCTTCTCCATTGACCACTAATATAATGGACACATCATTTACCATCAAGATAAATAGTCACACCATTGACTACCAATATGAGGGAATCCTTCTCCCACTGACCACCAATGTAACGGGATTTGTCTACATTGATCTCCATCAATCAACGGACACATCACTCACCAAGATAAAAAAGGTAGTCACTTGACCTTTAATGTAAGGGGGCACTTTTCTACTGACCACCAATGTATGAGGCACTTTTCTACTGATCAACAATGTAAGGTGCACTTCTTCATTTACCACCAATCTAACAGACACATCAGTGACCACCAATGTAAGGGAGACCTTCTTCTACTGTCCACCAGTGTAAGGGGACTCTTCTCCATTGACCACCAATATAACAGACACATCACGCGCCATCAAGATAAATAAGCACATCACTGATCACCAATGTAAGGGAGTCCTTCTCCCACTGACCACCAGTCTGAAGGGACTCTTCTCCATTGATCACCAATCTAAGGGACACATCACTTACCACCAAGATAAATAGGGTCATCACTTGACCATCAATGTATGAGGCACTTTTCTACTCACCACCAATGTAAGGGGACTCTTCTCCATGGACCACCATTCTGACAGACACTGCACTCACTATAAAGATGAATAGGCACATCAGTGACCACCAATGTAAGGGAGTCCTTCTACTGACCACCAGTCAGTACACTAATATCAGGAGTGTCTAGGCACAGGAAGTGCACTGATATCAGGAGTGCCTAGGCACAGGAAGTGCACTAATATCAGGAGTGCCTAGGCACAGGAAGTGCACTGATATCAGGAGTGTCTAGGCACAGGAAGTGCACTGATATCAGGAGTGTCTAGGCACAAGAAGTGCACTAATATCAGGAGTGTCTAGGCACAGGAAGTGCACTGATATCAGGAGTGCCTAGGCACAGGAAGTGCACTAATATCAGGAGTGCCTAGGCACAGGAAGTGCACTAATATCAGGAGTGCCTAGGCACAG
>NW_017307448.1:337484-344010 GCF_000935625.1 Nanorana parkeri | reverse complement strand
CACTAATATCAGGAGTGTCTAGGCACAGGAAGTGCACTGATATCAGGAGTGCCTAGGCACAGGAAGTGCACTAATATCAGGAGTGCCTAGGCACAGGAAGTGCACTAATATCAGGAGTGCCTAGGCACAGGAAGTGCACTAATATCAGGAGTGCCTAGGCACAGGAAGTGCACTGATATCAGGAGTGTCTAGGCACAGGAAGTGCACTGATATCAGGAGTGTCTAGGCACAAGAAGTGCACTAATATCAGGAGTGTCTAGGCACAGGAAGTGCACTGATATCAGGAGTGCCTAGGCACAGGAAGTGCACTAATATCAGGAGTGCCTAGGCACAGGAAGTGCACTAATATCAGGAGTGCCTAGGCACAGTAAGTGCACTGCTTTATTTCAGGAGTAATTCAAGACAAATGGAAATCTTTCAGGGCGCTGGTTACAGGCAATTAGCATCTCCAGACGTTCCCTATAACACAGCGTAGCACTTTTTGAGCTCAGGTCCCTTTAAATGCAAATTTAATAGCAATTTTTTTCCCGGAGCATGCTTATTATCGCTATACATCTTGCTGCAATTGGTAATATGAATACATAAATGATTTTTTTTTTCTGTTTACTGTACTGAAAAAAAGACAGATAAGATCAATATTTGCAGGAATGGCTGCTCAGTGTATCATGACCTCAGTAAATTGCTTTTGTAGGAAGAAATGTTTTGGGATAATTACGAAAATGCACTTATGGGATTCATCATCATTATCATCATAGGCTTCACGTGGTGATAACCTCCAGTCAGCAGACGGTGCAGGGGGATCGGTGGATCGTTATGGCGACGTTATAGACTCCTCTTATGATAATGATTGAAGAGAGAACCCCAAAATATCATTGAGATTTTACGCTATGAGTGGAGCCGGGTGGGCGGAGTCAGCTTCTTATGTGTCCTGAATAGTCCAAGACCGAGAGCCCCCTTCTCGAATTCCTGACTCTGTTCCTGTCCACCTGGGAGCTTTAGGTGTATTTGTTCACCTCTGTGTGTGTTCCAGCTTCTTCTCTTACATCCCCCTATAATATAATGTAGCCGCCATCACCTTCTGTGATGTGGCTACTAGACATTTAGTGGTAGCCGGGGCTGTAGTCGGCCTGGCTGGATTTATAGTGGCAGTTATATGGTTAATTCCAGGTGTCTGGCATTGCCTGTACCCCCCCAGGGCGGAGTGTGACTCTGTGGGTGTATGTACAGTACAGCAGCCAATCACTGGGTTTCTCTCAGCCAGTGGTGCATGCTGGGATAGGGAACATATACTGGAGGGATTTGCCATGTGCTCAGACTAGTTCGGGACCAGCCATGGATTAGGGCTGGGTGCTGTTCAGCCTGCCCCCCCCCAGACTAGGACTGAGACCTGGGGGTGGGCAAAGGCTGGTGTGAGGGAAAAGTTTCCCTGAGGCCTCCAACATGGAGGAGGTCTGTGTTGCTGTCAGAGGAAGAGATCCAGGACCAAGGACAGCTCATGAAGTTTCCTGGAACCTAAAGAACTGCAGGAGTATGGCAGGTGTCTCTCCTGTTGAGGATCTGTATTCATCCGGCTCATCTGTTACATCAGTGGCTGTCCGCTGCCTCCCAAGTGGATCTACACTGATATCCCCCATCCCCCATATCCTCTCTCCCCAGTGAAGATGTTCAATAAAACATTATTCAGCATTATACTGCTGGAGTGGACATCAGTCTGTGGGCACTAGAAGAAGAGTGGTTAATGCTAATGGGTGGGCATCTGAAGAACATCCCCTAGACAGACTATAGATGGACCGGGCATTCTGCGGCTCCTTCGGGGGTAGCACTACAATACATTGTGCACAGCGGGTGTACAGATCCAGGAAATCAGCACAGGGATGGTGGGAGCCCCTAATAATGGGCACAGCAGGTGTACAGACCTGGAAGCTCAGCACAGGGATGGTGGGGGCCCCTCATAATGGGCACAGAGGGAGTACAGACCCGGGAACTCAGCACAGGGATGGTGGGAGCCCCTCATAATGGGCACAGCAGGTGTACAGACCTGGAAGCTCAGCACAGGGATGGTGGGGGCCCCTCATAATGGGCACAGAGGGAGTACAGACCCGGGAACTCAGCACAGGGATGGTGGGAGCCCCTCATAATGGGCACAGCAGGTGTACAGACCTGGAAGCTCAGCACAGGGATGGTGGGGGCCCCTCATAATGGGCACAGAGGGAGTACAGACCCGGGAACTCAGCACAGGGATGGTGGGAGCCCCTCATAATGGGCACAGCAGGTGTACAGACCTGGAAGCTCAGCACAGGGATGGTGGGGGCCCCTCATAATGGGCACAGAGGGAGTACAGACCCGGGAACTCAGCACAGGGATGGTGGGAACCCCTCATAATGGGCACAGCGGGTGTACAGACCGGGGAACTCAGTGAAGGGAAGGTAGAAATCCCTCATAATGGGTCACACCCATTTTCTGGGTTGATTGATCCTTTATAAATATCAAAGATTCCTTCTTTTTAATTTTCTCCAAAAATTAAACATGAGCTCCATTTGGTCACTGTGGGCTAATGCGTCACTATCGTTGAGATCCTAAAAGACGTCTTCACTTTTAGTGGCTCCTAAGTGGTGACCACCTGTGGCTATTCTTACCTTCGGCTCTCCTCCTAAATGCCTCAATTTGCATCCCTTGCTGGTCCACCGGGCAGCCTTGGCCATGCCAAGCCACTTGGCTCATCCATTCCTATGGCTGAAGGCCACCATGAGTATGGAGAAGCTATAAGAAGGAATTCACCAAGCACACCACCTGCTGATGGTTACTCTATAATGGTGGGAATATGACATCACAGTGACGTCAGAAAGGGTGTGGGGGTGTGGTTTGATTGGTTCTACAGTTGTGTATACATTGTCTGTTATTCTACAGTTACAGGGTTATTCACTCAGCTGCCGGAGTCAGCCGAGTGAATGACCGGGCCGAAGTGAACAGAGCCAAACGCTGTTTGGCTATTTACTCCGGCTCAGTACGGCTGATCTCAGCCGTACATTGGCTGCCTTAGGTCAGCCAAACATTCTCTGCATGTTCGGCTGAGCCAAAGTGCAGAGGAACTTCGACTCGGCCGATCCAACGTCTGGATCGGCTGAGCCGAAGTTCTGGCAGCTCACTCGCTGCCGTTCGCCCCCTATTCTCATATATTCTCATAGGGGCCGAACGGCAGTGAGCGAATAGCCGAATGCCTCTGAGCGGCATTCGGCTCGGCTATTCTGCTCGGTACCTCCGTGGTACCGAGCAGAATAGAAAAGAAGTGAAAATAGTCGGAAAAAAGAAAAAAAGCTTGAAAAAAATGTTAAAAATTTTTAAAAAAAATTAAAATTAAAAAAGAAAAAAATATATTTTTTAAAAAAAGAAAAGAAATAAATAATAATAAAAGAAAAATAATTGGGCCGGAGCTAGCAGTGACAGCTAGCTCCGCCCAACTGTTTCCTATTGGCCGGCACCTGCTAGAGTCTTCCAAAAGGTCCCGGCCAATGAATGACAACTGGGCGGAGCCAGCCGTGACTTCACAGTCGGCTCCTTTCAGTTGTTATTGTTTAATGACAGGTCAGCGTCCCCAGGTCATTTGGGGACGCTAATCTGTCATTACACCAGGGCGGAGCCAGCAGAGAGATCACGGCTGGCTCCACCCAGCTGTCATTTGCATGGAAATCGGCCGTCGACCTTTCTCCTTGCTTCAGCCGTCACTTCGGCTCAGCCGAGCCAAAGCATATGCCTTCGGTTCTGCTGAGCCGCTCGGCCGCCTTCGGGAGCTGTACGGGCTGTTGTGAATAGCCCGTACACCAGCCCTTCGGTTCGACTGAATCAAAGCGCTCTGGCGGCCGAAGAGAGAAGAAGGATCAGCCGAAGCTACGGCTGGATCCTTCGTGAATAACCCCCTTAATTTAATAAGCAATTGTATTTTTATATCCTAAACGATTTTAATTTGCAGAGAACATTTTCTTCAGATACCAATTCTCGGTGAGCCGGCCCTTTAAGAGATATACATATTACTCTCTTTATTTGTGTCCTCCCGTTACCCTAAGGAGAACTATGGGGAAAAACACTGACCCCATAGTTCTCCTTTAATAGAATTTTGTAACTATTTTGCACTCCTGTAACAAAACAAAACAAAAAAAATGTTTAAAACCAAAAGCTCATCTCCCGTGTGTCATGTTTGAAAGATGTTTTGTTCTTAAGTTTGTTTGAGGTAATAACCGCCATTTCTTCTATCATTTTCCCGATAATCTGTCCGCGGGGGGCTCTGTTCCGCTGCTTTGAGGAACAATTACAGCCCATGTAAAGTGATAATAATCCCTAATTATAAACAGGGTGTAATTTATCTTTAAAGGGAACTCATAATACATCAATAAAACGTGGCTGCGAGCCGTAAAAGTGCCGCGGAGCCCCTCCGGCTGCAGGGAAATGCCATGGGACGGTGCCTGGAAATAGGCTGAAATATCTTTTGCCTGGCATGCGATGTTTACGGCTCAGCTTGTTTGTGAAGTCTCCTGGCACGGAATTATATATTACGGCGTGCAATTTGATTTGTGTGTTGTCGTACACCCTTCTGAACAGGAGGATATCGATCGGCGGGTCCGGCTAATTGAAAGCGGTAGAATTGGGATGTCTGGGGGTCAGTCTGGGCTGAAGTGCTCTTAAGGGGGTAATAGCAATTGATGGGGCTCTACAGCAAAACATTGATGCCCCTCATGGGTTTCCAAAGCTGAATGTAGGGCGGTGAGTGTGCCAAGGTGAGAAGTGGGAGCCTGCCATAAAGAGGATTGCCCACTGGAGTGTGGATGGAGAGAGAGAGAGGGGGAGAGAGAGAGAGAGAGAGAGAGAGAGACAGAGAGGAGAGAGAGAAGGAGGAGAGCAGAGAGAGGGGAAAGGGGGAGAGGAGAGAAGAGAAGAAGAAAGAGGAGAGAGAGGGGGCGATAGAGAAAGGGGCAGGCAGAGGGAGGGGAGAGAGAGAGAGAGAAGAGAGAGAGAGAGAGGGAGAGACAGAAGAGGGGAGAGAAGAGAGAGAGGGGAGGGGGAGGAGAGAGAAAGAGAGGAGAGGGAGGAGAGAGAGAGGAGAGGGAGGAGAGAGAGAGAGAGAGAGAGAGAGAGAGAGAAAGCAAAAGGTTCAGTGGTTAGGTTGAGGCGGGATAGGAAGAGATGAGTGTTCAGGGATTGCCGATAGCTGGACAGGGTAGGAGATAGCTGGACAGGGTAGGAGATAGCTGGACAGGGTAGGAGATAGCTGGACAGGGTAGGAGATAGCTGGACAGGGTAGGAGATAGCTGGACAGGGTAGGAGATAGCTGGATAAGGGGGAAAGGGAAAGACAGAAGAGAGGAGAGAGAGTCGGGAGGGGGGGAGAAGAGAGAGAGAAAGAGAGGGAGGAGGGAGAGCGAGGGAAAGACAGAAGAGAGAGGGGAGAGAGAGAGGGGGGAGAGAAAGAGAGAGAGAGAGAGATAGATGGCAGGAAAGGGAAAGATAGAGAAGAGAGGTAGAAAGAAGAGAGAGTGATGAAGGGAGAGAAGAGAGCTAAATCTCAGATATTCACAGTGCTGTTCACTCTGCAGTGTCTTTAGGAAATATATAGTATGAATGTTTTTTTTATTTTTCCTTTATGTATGCCGTACCATTATCATTCTTTTTTACCCGGTAAATATAAAGTGTTGCGTGTGTATATTTTATATTACCACTTCCAGCCACAGTGGGGATCTGTGCAGCAACAAGGTCTGTGACGCCTCTCTCTGCACCTTCCTCGGCACATTCCTGTTGTAGGCTACAATATGACATGGCAGCGCATGTAACCTCCTCCACCTAGTACGTTGGCCGGGGTGCATGCGCATTGCTGAAGGCAGTGCAAATAATCCTGGCATGTGTGATTTGAGGCAGCAGTGTACATGGCTGCGGTTTTACATGCGCTGCTGAAACCTCAGACTGGAAGTTTAGGACTATAACTGGATCTGTTAAAAAAAAAGTGAAAAAAGTAAAATAAAAAAAAATGAATGGGACAATACACAAATACAGAAGAAGAGGATACAAAATACAGTAAGGGGTTCATTTATAAACCTTCTGCAGAGCACATTATGGCCACTAGATGGAGCCTCTCTCTCCCCTTTCTCTCTCCATTGCGTGACATGCATGCTAGGCTGTCTAAAAAAAAAAAGAGAGCCCAGCACTAGCTTTTCACTTTTCTGACATTCTAGTTTCCGTACCAGCTACAGAAAAAGAAAATGACAAAAAAGACAGCTTACCAGACATGACGCAGCACTCGGAAGCTGAGACGCATGGTCTGTGTCTTCCAGCTCTGACAGATTATTAAACGATATTGATCGGCACAGCCGGTGAATCTGATCGCGAAAGCCATTTAATAAAAGTTGACCAGCCGCTGGCCGCTTGTTTATGCAACTGCTAAGCACAACCCTGGAAATGCATAAGAGACTGGATGTGGATTGCTACCTAAAGAGAATTTGTCACATTGTCCATTCAATAATCCCCCCCCCCTCTTCCCCACA
>NW_017307448.1:335392-337433 GCF_000935625.1 Nanorana parkeri | reverse complement strand
ATGTGTCTTTGAACTTCCTAATTGGTCCATTGCCTTCCTTCAGTGCTCTCCACTGAGCATGATGTCCAATCACATCCCAGGACACCGTGTCACAAACTTGAATGTCTAGGGCGGGGGTCTCAAACCTCCGGCCCTCCAGCTGCGGTGAAACTACAAATCCCATGAGGCATTGCAAGATTCTCACAGACGTGACCAGGGCCATCTTTAACATTGATCGGACCCTGGGCAAACATTTTCTTGGGCAGCCCCTACCCGCCACGCCCTGACCCACCCCCGCCATGCAATGCAGAGCAGATAGGACAATGCCACGTGTTTATCTTTTGCGGGCAAAAGGGGCAGTTGCCCTGGGCCCAGTCATTGTTGTGGGGCCCAAAGCAGCTGCCCCTTTTGCCCGCAAAAGATAAACACGTGGCATTGTCCTATCTGCTCTGCATTGCATGGCGGGGGTGGGTCAGGGCGTGGCGGGTAGGGGCTGCCCAAGAAAATGTTTGCCCAGGGTCCGATCAATGTTAAAGATGGCCCTGGTCACGTCTGTGAGAATCTTGCAATGCCTCATGGGATTTGTAGTTCCACCACAGCTGGAGGGCCGGAGGTTTGGTCTAGGGGAACGCCGGATTGTAATACATACTCTGGGTCTTATCATATGATAATGAAGGCAAATCACACCACCGGTATGACTCAGTATCACCAGAAGACAAGCAGGTTAGAATACGCAGCAAAGTTTTCTAAAAAAAACTTTATTTTTCTCTGTCTCTCGTATTCATAAAAAAAAAAAAAATCATTATGAACATAAAAGGATTACAAGGGAAACTCTCCCTCAGAAGCGATGAAGAATAAAACATAATTTAATCATCACCCCCGACACACACAGAGAGACGCATTTAGCTGATTAAGAACTCACAATCAAAGGCGGCGCGGATAATCAACAGGGCTGCCATAGAACGCGGCGCGGGGCGGCGGCGGCGGCGGAGTGGGCGACACCATTATCATCTGATCTAGATTGAGGTAAAGAGCCTCGGGAACAATTAATCACGGACCTAAGTGAATCTCCATTTAACATTGTGACACCAGTCATGACCTTAAAAGTGAACCCAACAGATGATTGTAATATTCTGCATCACTTCCCAGGTCCTTGTCAACTTCCTGCGAGTCCATGTCCGCCAAGTCGCATACCCCAACCATGCAATAGCTGCGGGGTGCCGAATGTTAGGAGTCTGCAGGGATGGAACAATGGATTCCGGTCCTGGTTTTGGCTCAACTTTATTTAATTCATGTTACTTCCCCATAGTATGGAGGTGGCATTCATGAAGGGAGTGTAGACACTAGGGATGCACCTGTAGCGCCCATCACCTTCTGTGATGTGACTACTAGGCATTGAGTGGTAGCCGGGGCTGTAGACAGCCTGGCTGGATTATAGTGGCAGTTATCTGGTTAATTCCAGGTGTCTAGCCTTGCCAGGACCCCCCTGGGCGGAGTGAGACTCTGTCATATTGTGGGACAACCAATGGGAGACACTGTAATGTATGTACAGTACAGCAGCCAATCACTGGGCTTCACTCAGCCACTGGTGCCTGCTAGACATGTGCGATTCGTTTCGTTACGAATCGAAAATCGTAGGAATTTTCCTGAAATTCGTAAATTCGGAAGCATCCGAAATCCGAATTGCAGTTTCCGAATTATATCCGAAATACGAAATTCCGTTGACGTATTTTCGTTCCGTTACGAACATTCGTTATATTGAAGGTAAAAAGCAAAGTACATTTATATTGGAGTTGATGGTAGTTTTTTTTAAAGTCCGAAATACGAAATTCCGTTGACGTATTTTCGTTCCGTTACGAACATTCGTTATATTGAAGGTAAAAAGCAAAGTACATTTATATTGGAGTTGATGGTAGTTTTTTTTAAAGTCCGAAATACGAAATTCGGATCCGGAATCCGTTAACGGCATTCGTATTTCGGATACAAAAACAACTACCACATCGACTCCAATAATAACAAAGGTATTTTTGCTTTTTAACTTCATCATAACGAATGTTCGTAA